>NW_027114915.1:18157-20382 GCF_000696795.3 Halyomorpha halys
GTTGCACCAGAAAAGTTAACCTTCATATCTGGCGGTAAAATTTATCATGCAATAATAGCCGGTTAAACTTAGATTTAGAGCAAATCTACATTTAAGTAAGTAACCATACAAATAACCTTAAATTAAATACACAAATACAAGTAAACCTAAAGTAAGTCACCTTTCATAGTTTCAATCGAATCTGTTATCCAGCGAAGGTGTATTGTATTATTCCTCCGTTTCTTTCCAAAATCATTGAAATGGATTTGATCGAGATAGAGGATTTGACAGACAACGATGACTTCAAAAATTTGTATATCCCAATCCATAGATTTGCATACTTTGCTGTTCGAGCTACCTCATTTTGGAACTCCTTACCTAATCCATCCGCAAAGCTTCCTCCTAAACATCAACTATATATCCATCTCCTAGACTATAAAACTTCTGTGAACTTGTGAATAATAGAAAACAATATAAGTATTTTTTTTCATACTTTATTTTATTTAAATATTGTAATAGATTCATTTAATTATGTTCAAAAATTAATGTAGCTGCTAAAACTGTTCCTAATTGTTATTTTAGGGGACCAAGTCTCCCAGAATAAAGATTGATTTTTATTAAAAAAAAGAAAATGTGAAGTACAAATACTTTTCTTTTCAAAATCTAAAGTAATATTCAAATTTTTTGTACCAGTATATAAAAAATGGAATGGTGGTGTATTAAAAAGCAGTTTCTTCCTTTATTTCCTTTACTTACTATACCTTTAGGTACCTTTGTCGTACTTATAAAGCAATTTATGTACTATAAAAAGCATTTTTTAAGTATTTGTATTATTGGAAATTCTAAAAATACTTTATTCATATATAATAACTTAAAATATTTTTTATTTTAGACGTATGAATTTTTATGCCCATATTGCTTAATTTTTAACCAACATTTTTTTAGATGCTAAACCTCCACAAGAACAAACAATAACAGGACCGCCTGTGTTCTTACAAAGGATTAAAGAAGGTAAACATATCTTAAATTAAAATTAAACTAATAATTTAAATATTGCAATAAAATTTAAGTATTGCGCGCTACATGTAATAGACCAAAACAATGTAACCCTTAGAAAATGAATTTGAAAGATTATTATTTTTAACTAAAACTAATTTTTTTTTAAGGTGCTAACCTTCAACCAGATCAACCAGAAAGAGAACCAGGTATGTACATTATGGGAGGTAAATATAGTTTAAGTTTAATAAAAACGAAATATCTACAGTGCTTACCTTAGAGTCAACGAAATCTTTCTTTTTTGGGTTTCGATTATTATAAGATAATAATAGATCTGTATCGCTACAACCAGGAATGCAGTACTTGCAGTAGGAAGGACTGTAACTAGGCCAACAGTTGCATCCTTGCATGATTTGGTCAGAATCACCCTAACCACCGAATGTTTCCTCAATTAACCCGGAAGAGGTTTAGCCTTCAGCATTTTTTTCATATTGGGAAATGAACGTCTATATTTCCAATAAGATATTTCATCTGTTTTGATTATACTTTTGTCTACCTTCCGTTAACCCTTTGATCTTGTTATTGCTGCTTTTTTATCTTACTCCCTCTTTTACCTCCCCACCTATACTCAATTCAGTTTTGCTCTGGCCTCCTCGCAACGGTTAGATAAGAATGAGTATTTATCTCATCAGTCTACTCCTAACGTGATATATTTTTTCTCTCATTTTAGCATTTTGCTCACCTAGACACCTCCTGCGATTCTTATTTTGGATCATAAGCAGAGGAAAGAATATTTTAGATATTTTATGAAGTCCGGATTCTTCAGCCCCTAATAGAAGAGATGCAATTTACAATATAAATTTCAAATTGCGTTAAAAGGAGTCGTAAAGATTTTTATCATTATCACATCCAATTATATGTATAAAAATAACACAGATCATCTGCCATGAGATAAATGCCCACGGAACATCTCTTAGGGGAAAAAAGGAGGACACTCCTGACTGGTTAAGTTTACCTGAGACTCTTTATGAGGCTTGGACACGGGAGCCCTTTCGAATCTTCAGGGTTGACTCACGGCTAAAGTAGCAGAATAAAACATTGTGTGTCCCAGCCGGATTCGAACCTGGGTCCTTGGAGTTATTATCAAAGTGCCTCACTATTAAGCCAACCCACTCCCATTATATAAGCAATTATCCCATTATATACGCAAATATTTATTTTATTAATATATATTTATTATATTTGTCCTT
>NW_027114915.1:28976-30107 GCF_000696795.3 Halyomorpha halys
TTCGACTCATTAAACATTTAAACATTTTCCAATTTTTAGTAATTTAATAGATATCCACTTCAATATTTTATGATTTTTGTTAACTTTATTATTTATTTATTTAAATTTTTTTTTTAAAGCCCCTATTCGAAATTATAGTGTGGTAGTTAACTTATGCTGTGTGTTGAGGTTTTATCTTTCTCTAAAACACGAATGTGGTGATCGATGTTTTGAAGTATATAACCAGTTATATTGTGATATTAGTTGGTGATGGGGAACACCAATGGTATGTGTCCAAGGCTTAAATCTACAGGTATTACAAATGGCTATAATTCTGTCCGTTGGCACCGCAATGATGGGGGCACTGGTTGCCGAGAAGAAAAAAAGGCAGTTATCTCACCCCAATTTTTCATTACTTCAATAAAAACTATGTATAATTACTAGTCAAAATTGATGAGTCTGCCAAGTATAGGTAGGGGGATTAAAAAATGGCGGCTGTTTCAAAAACCTTAAAAACCATTCATTTTTCATTTGGAGCTCTATATCTTAAAAACTACCAACAACACTAGAAAATCTAAGAGAACATTATGTAACGAAGAGTAAATTTACTGAAATATTAGCCCTAAAAGAGCTATTTACGTCGAGATATAGGTTTTTAAAAAGCAAAATTTCTCAAAAATCAACTGAAAGATTAGTAGCTAGTTAATTTATTTTGAGAAATCTATATCTTAGGAACTATGTGGTGTATAGATGTCTATTAGCACTCAAATTAAAGCTAGTTTGATGGACTATAAAGAAGTGACCTTTACCGCGTAGGAATAGTAGTTTTCTTGATATTTTTTTTTTATTTGCTAAAATAAATTGATTTATAGTTGTTTGGACAATAAATTTGATTTATGAAAAACTTTATTTCATTTTAAAATTAGTACTTCAAACATATATAATACATGAAATGTATTATATATACTTTACTGAGTCTTTATAAATTTCATGTATTATTTATGTATGAAGTATTAATTTTATTGTAATGAAGGGTACAAAAAAAAATTATAAGTGACATACCACATTGAATAGTTAGGTAAATTGTAATTTTGCTTTGTGCGGGAAGATAGAGGAAAACAAATATACATAAGAAAAAATAAAATAAAATTG
>NW_027114915.1:30157-30742 GCF_000696795.3 Halyomorpha halys
CATACCACATTGAATAGTTAGGTAAATTGTAATTTTGCTTTGTGCGGGAAGATAGAGGAAAACAAATATACATAAGAAAAAATAAAATAAAATTGTTTAAAAACAAAGAAAAATTAAAATATAATTTATTTAGCTAATAGGTGATTATTGTTTGAGAAGTATAAGGTAGGGAATAAAAATTGTTTTTGAATCATTGTTAATATATAGTAGTGTATATATGTCCAGTAATGGATTGATGGGTACGCTGTGTACTTTTCCGGTGTATTTGGCCAGCATTGCTAAATAAAGCATTTCTCTTCATCCGAAATTTCTGTTCTTGATTCTAGCTATCCTGGAAGATGAGAGACCTTAGAATAGAAAGTGCGAGGAGATGCTTCGGTCCGGTGGAGAAGTGTCTCACTGGGGACAGCTGGCTGTGTCAAACCATTCATTAGGCTCTTAGTGGAGGTAGCCACCAGCGCTCTCTATTATTTTTACCTTCTCTTCAAAATATATGTTTTAACATTCTTCTGAACCAAGGTCATTAAAAGTCGGTCAAAATATCATCCTACTTTCTCCTGCTCCAACATGGATATCTCATGTCAG
>NW_027114915.1:32676-33461 GCF_000696795.3 Halyomorpha halys
CCATCAAGATACTTAAAAGAAGGAAGGCCCCAGGAATAGACAGCCTACCATGGGAGCTGTTCAAAGATGGCGGAGAACCTCTCAGAACCAAGGCATTTAAGCTAATCCAAACCAAAAATAGGTAGAGGAAAGGATACCAGAAGCCTGGAATACAGGCCAAATCTGTCATATCCTAAAGAAGGCATCAGATATGAGTGCGGTACACAGAGAGGCATTTCACTCCTGTCGGTGGACTACAAGGTAATGGCTACATCCTGCTAAATACGGTATTACGAAAATATATTAGATGACCACCAAGAAGGGTTCAGAAGAGGAAAGATCACGCTAGACCATATCTTTGTCCTGAAACAGATAATCAAAAAACTATGGGAAACAGATCAGAACGTTCAAGCCTTATCTGTAAATTTCAAAGCAGCTTATTCCGGAGATGGAAACTGTCTTTGAAAGATCACGACTAAAATCGGAATCCCTAGGAAGTTGGTAAGAATTATAAAAGCGTTATAACCGCAAATTTTTACTTATCCTTAGCTATATGTTTATCTTTATAGTTAGTTGCCCACGCTCAGCGGAGAACGGGGTGAGTTAAAGGAAATTAATAAAAAAATATATATATATATAATCGCAAAAGATAAAACAATAAAGAATTGCTCCCTAGGCGCCACGTTATTTTTTCTCGGAAATATCGAAAATCCCGAAGCATTATGCCCACAATATAGCTAAAATATACCACTATATAAACAATTGTTGAATTATGACCACTGGCAAATACCTTTACATGTAGATAA
>NW_027114915.1:35272-36408 GCF_000696795.3 Halyomorpha halys
TTCTTATCAATTAATAAAACAATTAAAACTTATAGGTTGACTTAACCTTAACTTAAATGCTTAACCTTAATAACTATATTTACATTATTATCCAAAAGAGTATAAAAGTGAATATAAAATAAAAACAAAATAAAATTTAGTTCAAACCCCACGTAGTCCTTGGTGCACTCCTGGCCGAACATAAGGTTGTCCGATATTTCCTTTCCGGTCACCGTCTCACCACTCCAGAATTATAGAGTTGTAATGCCGCAACTCTCCTACCCAGGACGTGCTGAAGATTCGTTACTACACACTCCACTATATCTCCACTTCTAGTGTTAATGACCGTATTGAAGTAAAACACCATAATTTTGAAAAACAAAACATATATGACAACATTTCTCATATGGTGATATTCCGGTTTAAACAAGGGCCTTTAAACTATTACCACTTCACATTGAACAATCGTAAGGTGTTCCAAAATAAAACTGTTGTCTTCACAAAAACAGAACCCACTCGTCAGAACATATCGCTCGTGTTTTGTTTTTCTCATGACAACTGTAACACCTCTTGTCTACACAGATCTAGCCAGTGTTTAATTAACCATGACAACCGTAGCACCTATTGTCTACACAGATCTAGCCAGTGTTTTATATCACCATGGCAACCGTAACAATGTGGCTCGAAGCTATCCATGAGGACACCTCTATACAACAATGATTGCCAGTAGGCAAGAGACCAGGTGACAGGCTAAAATCCGGATGCGAAAGTTTGCAACAAAGATGGGAAAGTTTGCATGCGGCAAACTGGAGAGCAGTAGGCCAAGATAGGCAGGCCTAAAGAAGGCTGGTTCGGGCGGCCGAAGATCTACAAGGTCTGTAAAGCCAACAGAAAAAAATAAAAAATCATATTTCATATAATATTGTATTTTCATCATTATGATTTTCCAACGTATATGAACCTAATCAACTAATAAATTTTCCAATTGTAAGAAGTAACTTTTTTTTTAATTATTTATTTAATGTAATTTACAACTGTACAAAATAATACAATAGATAAATGTGTAGTATGTTTCATATACACTTGAAAATCTTGGGAAGGAACCACCCATTGGTGGTACTTCAAACATTAATTTAAATTAGAAGGTCCAGTGGCCA
>NW_027114916.1:0-983 GCF_000696795.3 Halyomorpha halys
ACCAAAGAAACTAAAACGATTATGATGAGCCTCAATTATTAACCGTTTTTGACCCTTTGGAGGTGCACCGTTTGCACTCAAATTGTCAAGTAAATTATTGTTACAGTTTTTGATTTTAAAAACAAAATTCGTTTATAAATATATTTTTTAAATATTCTTTATCTGTTTATCTTAAATAAGCTATCATATATTTTCTATCACATAGAGATAATACGAAGAATCAAGGGGAAAAAGTACAGTTTTCCTGATGAAAATTAATTACTATGCACTCCTTTTATACAATTCAGTGGCGTGAAATAGTCAAGTAACCACAACTCGTTAGCGTGCATCAGGACTGCTATTTAATGTCAATTTCTCACGTGGTATCAGGCGGAAAATCCATAATTACTTAATTTGACTAATTTTCTTAGGGGTGTGTTAATTATAGTGAGGGGGGCATCCCAATGTGTAAGAAAAGGCTGTACTATTAATTCCCGCGTTCGAATCCGGCTACAGTTGATGATTATTTATTCTGTCATTGTAGGTATGAGTAAGTCCTATGGGTTAAGGAGGCCTCCTGGGATCCATCTAGCTGGTATTCTATTTGTGGAAAAACATCTACACAATCATGCGATTAAGCATGTTTTAAAAAAAAAAAATCATCTACTTTTATGTATTTATTTTTATTTTTATTTTTTTCTTCATCAATTATGTAGTTTGCTTATCTTCATTTTACTTATCCTTCTGTTTATATATATTTAGAGATAGATTTTATTTTATTTTTTTCCATTTATTTACTTATTTATCTTTTTTTTTTTTTAAGTTTAGTTTAACGTTGGTTTGAAAAAATTAGCTGTGGGTGTACGACGTTGGAAAGGAAAAAGGGCTCCGGGCGACCATCAATCAACATTGATGAGGTTCTGCAAGAAGGTGTTGAGCGCAATCTGTCCAGAAGTACTTGCGAAATTGCCAGGGAGTGTGGCGTGTTGTAAGAAACTGTTAGT
>NW_027114916.1:2994-5227 GCF_000696795.3 Halyomorpha halys
GCCGTTATTAATCCTCTCTATTTTATAATATTTATAATCATATAAGTGATTTTATATTTCTATTATGAAGGCTGGAATTAAAGCTTTCAACTTCTTAAACCTACCTTAATGCTATGATTAAAATAGGTTAAGAATATGAAAACTTACTACATAAAAGTGTGTATATTAAATATAATCGGACAAGCGATTTCGATGATAAAAATTTCAGATATCATGTTCTGCTTAGCTTTTCAATTTTTAATATATTAGAAAAAAAAAATTAAAATTCCCAACAGTCACTATACACACATACGAAGAAATGAAGGGCTAGATACTCCAATTTGAAAACAACACTGAACGTTTTCTATAACAAGCTTAGTCTAGAAAGACTTTTCATAGTTACCCGAAACGAGTAAAGATGTTCCAAAAACTATTTTCGTTTCACTTGTGACCGCAACCCTGACCATCTTCCTATATATGTTCCAAAAACATTTGTCACGCGTGTTTTTACTTGTTCTTTTGTTTTGTTTTTAAGATTAAATTCGACTCTTCGTACTGGTTTGTATTAGAAGTACCAGCTAGGAAAAGAGAAAAATTGGAATTCAATATGAGTTCTTTTGGTGGCATGTCGTACCTGGTAAGGGGTTCATACCCAAAGGAGGCTCGAGTCAGCTGTTACTTCGATGTCAGCTGACTGAGAAGATCAGCTGGTAGAATGTATATTAAGAGATGTACTGAACCTAATAAAACCAGTATTTTACAGCAGTTTAAGCGTCTCACATCTTATTCCTTCTTCTCTTTTTTAACATTTGCTTTTAACAATACTTACGTAGTGTCGAAACCCGGGAACTTTGGATACCGGATTAATTTTTTCTTTTAAGAAGAATTTTTTTGTTGTTTTATCATCTTCAATTTTTTTCTCTCTCTCCTTTTTTTTTAAACTCAAAACTTATATCATTTTGGATAAACCCCTAAACATGTAAAATAAAATTAAATGATTCTAATTTATGTCGAGGTTTGGGGAATTTGAAAACTACAGAAAAAAAAAAAAAATGCAATTGTACGAAAATTCAATCTCTACTAATAATATTCTCTTTTCGCCTCATTATCTTCGAACATATAAAATACAGAAGTAGTTTGGATAAAAAATATAAGATAATTAGTTTACTTTAAACATCAGGATTTTGATTATTCACAAACTTGACCTGAATGATTAAAGACTGGATTTTTGTGCGGTAATAAACCCAAAATGTGGAAAACGTGCTGTAAAACTCTCCAAAAAAATAGTTTTAAACAATCAAATCCTGGAATAATCAGCTTTATTTTTTAATTTACAATAATACATCTAGTATATCAGTGATAGTTTGATTATGTTCATTTTGTTTATTCTTTTGTTTGTATATATTTTAAGAGAGTTTTTTATTTATTTATTTGATTTTATTTGAGTATGTATGAGATCAATCATCACTATTACCTATTGCCCACAACTGTGTGGCAGATTGTTATATCTATCAATAAATAAAAAGTATTATTTGTTTGTAAATACAAAAAAAAGTATATCGGTATTAATCTAGGCTTATGTAACATTCAAATGGTTAATTTCAACTAATATCCTTAACGGATGTTTAAACCTCTCTGACAAGCAAAATAGAATATCAAATTCCTTAGATGTGTAGAAAGGTGATATTTTTTATTCTTTTAAGAAATGCTTTTGGAAGTTTGGGTTTTAGAAAGCTTACATATTACAGCGCAAAAATTCATTTGTTTTGAACACTTAATTATATATATTTAGTCTTTTAATTTTTTTTCCCGATGAAATGCAAAAGTATACCTAAATAATTTTAAACTAAAGGTACACATTCGGTGTTGTGATGACAACGATATAAGCTTAAAGTTGTGCTTTTAATAACAACAAAAAGATATACATATATACATACCGCATTGAACATGTATTAGAACAGAAGTTGTTATTTATTTCATATTTTAACTGGATGAAGAATTATTTATGTGGTCGAAAAATGTATTTTAAAAATTGTTCGAAGAATTATGGCATTAGAATATTACATCATTTTTTCGGCACGAGCTCCACGCATCACGATTACGTAACGTAATCTCTTAGCTTCGGAATTGCAAGCCTAATGCTGACTGAATTTTACGTTAGAGAAAAAACTTTCTCTTCTAAGTTTTGGTTGATCAAAGTGTGGTATTTGTTATTTCCAATCTCAATAGGTTCTTTGGATTTTTGTAATTATTT
>NW_027114917.1:0-939 GCF_000696795.3 Halyomorpha halys
GAAGGTGGTCAGGGTTGCGGTCAAGAAAAGAACAAATTAAACTATTTAATACTTTATTTTAATATAAGTAATTAAAGTTAGGATAAATATTATGTAAAAATAAAGTGATAAGAAATTACATATAAATAAAAGGAAGGAAGACATAAAATAGTATCAGTATAAAATTAACTTGAATAAACAATGATAAGAATAAAAAATAAGTAACAATGGCAAGAGTAAAAATTTTAAAAAATACGTAAAATATACAGTTAAAAGAGTACAGGAGACGTACGTAAAACAAAAACAATATGGCGGGGAAAAAAAGAAGAAGAAAGTAAAGATTAAATAAACGTCTTGAAAGAATAAATATAAATAAAAATACTAATAATGATAATAAATTTAATCTTTACTATCTTCTTTTTTTTGTACGTATTGTTTTTTGTTTTGCGTACGTCTCCTGTACTCTTTTTACTGTATATTTTACGTATTTTTTAAAATTTTTACTCTTGCCATTGTTACTTATTTTTTATTCTAATCATTGTTTATTTTATACTGATACAATTTTATGTCTTCCTTCCTTTTATTTATATGTAATTTCTTATCACTTCATTTTTACATAGTATTTATCCTAGCTTAAATTACCTCATTGTGTCTAATTGTTGCAATATTCTCAGTTTTTTTTGCTCTTTTTAGCCTTGATAAAGCCCTGCAAAGTGGGGCGAAAAGTCGGACATTAAAATAGTTTTAAACTATGGTCCTTTTTCCATTTTTTTTTAAAGTTCTGTTTGTGAAGGGGCTTAACTGGGGCCGAAACCCGGGAACTTTGACCCTCTTAAGCCGGTACGTTGTTAGCATTATTATTATTTTTTCTTTGTTCTCTCTCTCGATTTCTATCGTCGTTATCGGCCTCCTACATTTAAGTATATGACTGGACGAGGAGCAGTCGCACCGGCAGTCTTA
>NW_027114917.1:3174-3510 GCF_000696795.3 Halyomorpha halys
ACACTATTCCAAGGAGTACTCGCTGCATTGTGCTATATCTAACTTCCGTCTTCCCAAGGCACCTGCTGGCGTATGCCACTGGGCACTCTCCCCTTACGCCCTCTTGTGGTATGGTGATTTACGGTAGAGGTGGAAACTGATTTGTAACTGGCGGAACTGCTAACGGTGAGTTTTCTGAGAACGATTTAGAATTGGGTCCAAATAACTTTGTTCACCAAAGAAATTCGTAGTAATATTCTCATTACCTCTCTGATGCTTGTATTGTCAAATTCTCTCCCACTGTTGTGAAGAAATTCTGTCGGGCACACCATATAATTGGAACCATGTCCGAAGAGC
>NW_027114918.1:0-5889 GCF_000696795.3 Halyomorpha halys
CTAATAATAACCTTCATTTTAGTACGCTTCATTAGCTTTGATTTGATACCTAATAAACATCAGTACATTTAATAGTTCCTCAGATATTGCTGTCACCAGTAGTTTTGTTCGAATCCCAAGAAATCAACATTTGTTTTATAAATAACATGAAAACCTCTACTCCTATGTCCGTCAATGTAGTACGTTTCACTAGCCTCGGTTTGATTTCTAATAAACATCAGTATATCTATTTGTTACTGAGATATAGCTGTCACAAACTAGAAGTTTTCTCCGAACCCCGAGAAATCTTTATTTGTTTTATAACTTTTATAATTAACATGAAAACCTCTACTCCTATGTCCGTCAATGCAGTACGTTTCACTAACCTCGGTTTGATTTCTAATAAACATCAGTATATCTATTTGTTTCTGAGATATAGCTGTAACAAACGAGTAGTTTTGTCCGAACCTCGATAAACCAATATTTTTTTTATACCATTTGCTAACATCATGAAAACTACTACTCGCACGAAAAAACTAATCATAACCTTCATTGTAGTACATTTAATTAGCTTTTATTAGTTAACTTATAAACATCAGTACATCTAATAGTTCCTGAGATATAGCTGTAACAAACCTTTGCATTTGCTAAATACAAACATTTGCTAATATCATGAAAACTACTACTCCTATGGAAAATCTAATAACATCCTTCACTCAGTACGTTTCACTAGCATTGATTTGATACCTAATAAACATCAGTACATCTAATAGTTCCTCAGATATAGCTGTCACAACCAGTAGTTTTGTTCGAACCCCAAGAAATCAACATTTGTTTTATAACTTTTATAAATATCTTGCCAAATCCTACTCCTAGGAAAAAACTAATAATAACCTTCATTGTAGTAAGTTTCAGTAGCTTTTATTTGTTACGTTACAAACATCAGTACATCTAATAGTTCCTGAGATATAGCTTTCACAAACCAATAGTTTTTTTCCTAAACCAAGCATTTAACATTGAGATACCATTTTTATTGCCATAAATATAAAATATAGTTAGAAAAAATTAATTGCTTGAGGGCAATGGAATAACATGAATTCTATCCGGCTTAGGAATAACGCAGTCCCTTCCTGAATGAGGAAGTTACATGTCTTTGCATTTTAACTGAGTCAAACATCTCTTAGGAGAAAACATACTGTATTTTAGGTAATTTAAATTAGGAAAGGCATGGAGTGTTGTAAAATAAATGTAATCCAAAGAAATGGCTCTTTTGTGGAATAATACTGGCATTTTGGAAGATAATGCGTTCTTAAAAACAGGGTACAATATTTGACAAAGTTAAAAATGTCTTGAAATTGAATCATAAAATAGTAACTGATTAATTTAGCAATGCTCACTTACCTAATAATTTAGAGTTTGAGTTGCAGGCTTCTCTATAAATTTCTGTATTTTATCAGTGCATTACAAACACTAACTGGGACCTTTAGACGATACTTACAAGTGAGAAGAAGTGGTTTAAAGTTTCTTCACTTCGACCGAAAGATTTAACTGATAAAGATAATAATTGAGACCAATATCTTATGTGTTTATGTTTAAGGTATTGCCTGTTCAAAATTCAATCCTTAGGGAATTAAATGATGGTTTGTTGATTTCCGTTGTGGGAACTAAAGAATATAATAGAAACTTATAGTTCAAAGTCGAAAGTATTAAAAAGTCCTGTTTAGTAACAGATCTATTTATCTCTTATTCTGTTTATGTTTTAGGGATAATACAAGTTCAAACTCCCTTATTTACATTCATCAAAGGGATTAGAAGACAAATATGTAGACATTAGTGTTTATATTTTAGGTTTAACCAGTTCAAATTTAAACCACTCCACAAAACCCGTAAGTCACTTGACCAAATATGGCGGTGAACGGAAAGAAGAGAATCGCGAGACCCTCGTAATAATATAGCTGTGAACGAAAAGAAAAAGTTCGTGGGGCGATTAAAAAACAAAATGGTGGGGCGGGTACACTCCACAAAACCCGTAAGTCACGTGACCAATATGGCGGTAACTGAAAAGAAGTGGATCGCGAGACCCTCATAATGAAATGGTGGCGATCAAAAAAGAAAATGACGGCCGGGTACACTCAGCCTGTTCCAAACCCATAAGTATCTCAAACAGCATAAAAACAAAATGGCGACCGGGCACACTCAGCCCATGTGACAGCCACGTGACTTAAAAGAGGGCGTGGCCTAATGATCACGTGAGTGGTTAAGGTTATGTCGAACTAAATTTGAATTTAAATCCCCCACCAGGGGTCACGTGACCAAATACTATCAGATTGGCTCCCTAATGATCACGTGACATGGTTAAGGGTAGGTCGAGCCGAAAATTTGAATTCGAATCTCCCGCCATAGGTCACAAGACTGATCACGTGAGTGGTTAAGGGTGAGTCAAGCCAAAAATTTGAATTCAAATCTCCCGCCATAGGTCACGTGACCAAAATGCTGGCTTCTGATTGGCTGCCCACGGAAGTGTCCCAGCTCTCCCATATCCTCAGTACTATGCTATCTAGCGGACACCGTCTGGACTAACAACGCTAGTGCTGCACTCTGGTGGCAAGTCGAGGAACTTGCTCAAATCCTCAAAAGACTGTCCCAGCTCGCCCATATTCTCTCTACTAACATCCAACTTGATTAGAAGGAAATAAAACTATTTGGCAATATATTAACAGTTTTGCAAACCAATAATAGATCCGGCAAAACAATCTCATTTATAGCCACCAGACCATTATTTAGTTCGTTCCAAAGTGATTTGAGCTGAGCTATATTCATTGAAACATCCTCACCATCAATCCAATTAAATGAAAATAAATCTGTACAAATCTTGAATAACTGATCTTTTGATGATGCTTCAAAAAAGTTGCTTCAATGAACTCCAAGTGTCAAAAGCAGTCTCTTGATCCATTATTTTCTGGTATACAGAGTCAGAAACAGAACTTGCAATCATGGATTTAGCATAATTATTTGCTTTTCTAAATAGGTCAACTTTGGCTTTGTACACTTTTATTGTTGTTGTTGTTGGTTGGGGCTTTTGGGCGTAAAACCTTAAGGTCATCAACGCCCACGTTTCTCACTTTATAATTCTATTTCAAGATTTGAAATAATTTAATTGCTAAATAAGTTTAAATAATTAATTATTTTAGATTTTTTTTAATACATATGACAAACTTTTGGGTTTAGATCTTATTCAAAAGATTATTCCTTTTTAAGAAAATTAAAACCATTTCTATGTTTTTTTTGGTCATCATTCAGGGCATCTGAAACACTCGGTCCCACTCCCAATCTACGTAAGTTCATGCATGACATTCCTCAAATATGTGACTGACTGTAAGTACACTGTTGTAGTATTGACATTTTGCTGGTGGTTGCTTATTGATCAGGTATGCATGAGTTAAATTCGTGTGACCTATTCTCAATCTGGCTATAGCTACCTCCTCCCTCCGGTTGTGATCCATGGTTTAATCGTTTTTTTAACAGTTTTTAATTTGCTTGGCGGGCTTTCATTTCACATGGCTTGCCAACTACCTAATATTTCATTTTTCATCGGGAGACTTATTTCTTGGGGTGTCAGAATGGCCGCGCCCCGACCCGGAAGGGTAAGCGCTGGTTTGGCTGCAACGTCCGGCAGTTCATTCCCAGCGATCCCCACGTGACCCGGCACCCATATAAAGAAAACAGTTTTTCCCAAGTTTTCTAGCATATTGGTGTAATTGTGTATTTTTATGATTGCTGAGTGTTTCGGGTAAATGTTCTTCATGGCTTTTAATGAACTTAAAGAATCGGTAATGATAACAATGTTCGTATGCGTCACTGTCATGGAGAAGTGGAGTACTGAGGCTATAGCATGTAATTCAGCTGTATATACACTGCATAATTTATGTAGTTTTATTTTATGGGTTGAGTTATGTGTGATGAAAGAGGATGCTGTAGATTCGTTAGATTTTCATCCGTCGGTATATATAAAAAAAGGATCTGGAATATTTTGACAGAGATGTGAGAACCTAGTTCTATATTCAGTAAGTGATGTACTACCTTTGGGCAATCGTGATAATTGTAGCATTGTAATTGGTAGTCTGTGTATCCATGGTGGATTGAGGACCTCCAGGATGGAAAGAGGTATTTCTTTAAAGAATTCAATAGCAGCATGTGTTCATTCTGCCAACGGGAGTGTTGAATTTATTCTGTTTCTAAAAAAATTTGAATATTTTGGTTTGATTGGATTTTAGTGTCGAAATGTGCGCTTCCCAATTTAGCTTCCGATCATATATCAACCCCAGAAATCTGTGGTTATCTGTGTAGGGTATCAAAGATTCACCTAAATAGAGTTCAGGAGATGGTGAGGTTATTCTTTTTCGGGGGAAATGGAGGCATTTGGTTCTCTCAGGTGAGAACTCAAGACCGATTGAAAGTGACGAGTTATTGATTCTATTGGTTGCTTCCTGTAATTTATCTTTGATAGTAGTTGTATATGCTGATCGACAAATAATGGCTAGATCGTCCGCAAATAGCAGCGGTTTAACGCCCCTTGGCATGTTAAGTCCCAAATCGTTAATTGCTAGGCAGAATAGAGTTGGGCTGAGAACACATCCTTGCGGGACTCCGCTAATCTGTTCGCGTTCATCGGAAAAATTCGCATCCTATTTGTACTCTGAAGCGGCGATGTGAAAGAAATTGTTTTATGTATTGGTACATTTGCCCTTTGATTCCGACAGCTGATAATTTTTTGAGGATTATATTATGTTTGATACTGTCAAATGCTTTTTTAAGATCGAAAAATATCGCGATTAAATGTTGAGCCTTAATAAATGAATATTGGGTCTCAGCCTCCAAAGTAACCAGATGGTCTAATGTGGATCGACCTTTGCGGAATCCAGATTGAAAAGATTGTAAGAAATTATTTCTCTCTATTGGATACATTAATCTTTTATTGACTATACGTTCCATTATTTTACTGACACAGCTTGTGAGGAATATGGGTCGGTAGCTGGCTGTCATCCGCTTGTCCTTTCCATTTATTAAAATTGGGATTATTATTGATTCCCGCCAGGTATTTGGGAATTTCCCAGTGAACCAGAGATGATTGTAGTAGTCAAGCAGCCACTTTAGCATGTTATTTGGGCGTTTTTTTTTATCATGTCATATTTGATCAGGTCCGGGTGTAGTGCCTTTGATGGTATTTAAAATGTGTTTTAGTTCCCATAGGGAAAAAGGGAGGTTATAATGTACGACCGCTTCATTATCTGTCCTTTCGGAACCAATTGCTTCGTCATAATTATTATTATTAGTGAAATAATATATTTCGGAGAAATAGTTGGCAAATGTATTTGCAATTATTGATGGGTTATCTGTCAGTTTTCCGCTAACCGATATGGTGTTACAAGGAATGGAGGGATTTCTTGTAAATTTGCAGACTTTGTTCCACACATCAGCTGACGAGGTAAAAGAGTTTATGGAACTAATAAAATTTTTCCATGACTCCGCCTTACTTTGTTTGAATATATTTCTACATATAGCCCGGTGCTTTTTATATTCAAAATAAAGTTTTCCAACGTCATACATTTTGTGAATTTTTATATGCCTTACGACGTTCTTTAATAGCTTTCTTACACCTATCATTAAACCAAGGGACAAGCGGTTTTCTTGGGGATCCCGAAGTCATCGGTATTGATGCCTTTGCAGCTTTTATAATGTTGTAGTAAGGGCTTTACAACCTCTATCAGTGTCCATATCAGACGGATGAATTTGTGGTGGGGTGGCAAGGGACGTAAAAAGAGTCCAATCTGCTCTTTTAAGCACCCATTTCGGCTTGTTATGAATATGATTTTTTGTTTTAAATTTTATATGAAGTGGGAAATGGTCACT
>NW_027114918.1:7669-8049 GCF_000696795.3 Halyomorpha halys
TATATTTGTAAAAACTTCGATTAGTAGGGTTCCATCTTTTAATTTTTTGGCAAATTTTACTTCCCCGATAAAATTATTTATGCTTTTATTAATAAAGAACGGTGATATTTTTTTGAAATCTAACGAATTTCCCTCTTCATCCTTTTTGTCTCTTTATATTATAAGAAATCTTACGCATTTTTCTTGTATATCATTGGTTTTAGTATTATTTGTTTTAAATTTTGCCTTCTTTCGTTTTAAGGGGGGAGACTGAGACATACCGTCTGATTTTATATTTAATAATTAAAATCCAAAATATATATAAGTTACAGCCTCAGTCAGCTGACATTGAATGAACAGCTGACTGAGGAGATCAGCTGATCGCATGTATATAAAGAGAT
>NW_027114919.1:0-1440 GCF_000696795.3 Halyomorpha halys
CAAAACGTTGAGAATTTCATCATCTTTGTAATGAGCTATAATTTTATCTTCAAAACGTTGAGAATTTCATCATCTTTGTAATGAGCTATAATTTTCGAGTTAATGAGGCGAAAAGCAGAAAAGACCAGAAATTAAATGATATCGAGTTTTTAAATATTTCATAAACTCGCCTTTAGTGAATAACCACTACAACAATTGACGCAGTATTTTGAAGGCATATTAAAATATTAAATCAAATGTAGATATTTCTTATACTATTTATCACAAGCCAAACATATCAACATCTACTAATAATACGAATGATAATGCTAACTATAATTTTATGAATGAATGGTATAATTAAATAAAACATTATTTAATAATTATAATAAAACATGAATAATACAAATTATTATTAAACAAATAATTTATTATTAATATAATTTTAATAGATTACTTAATTTCATAAAGTTTCTCTTCTCACTGCCTCAATTTTTTTTTATATTTCATATGTTGCCTGAGGTTAAAAGCCAATGGTTCTTGATTCAAGTATTGTTTCTACATTGTTACTGTTTTAAATTTTAATTTTGTTACATAATTTAGCTAATTTTGAATCAATCAATAAAACCAGGGCATATTAAGTAATTAAACAAAATAATGTAAAAATGCTTCTTTATATATGTGACATTTTATTTATATTTATTAATGATTAAAAACGCAAATAATGGATGTACGAATTCATTTGCTTATTTAAAAAATTAATATAATAATTATATATGCTGAAGAGGGGGGCATAAAATCCAAGTATATGGATCAAGATTTGATTGTGTTTTTAATTTGTTTTAAATTTAAGAAAAATTAAAATTTTTATTTATTTAAATAAACAATAAATATAATTATTTATCCATTATTAACAAAGGTATTTCCAGAATGGTGGGTTTCCTTGAGTGTTCACAATTTATATTGAAATGTTTGTCAACGCTGAGGGGACGCGGCGCATTACGGACAACGCTGATTCCTTTCGGAAGGCCAGGCGGAAGTGGCATCCTATCTTAACTTAGTCACCCGAAAATCTCAGGGCTACGTCCATAGAGATATCAATAAACAAAATAAGAACTATCATCAAAACACCAAGGACCTCAAATAAAAAATAATTTTACTTTATTATTACACACCGGGACGAGTTGTGCGAAGTATAATAAGTTAATGTGTTTTAATGAACAATTTTATTCTTGTTTGTTTTTGTCTTTTGAGATTCATTTGTTGTTATTGTATTTCAATCAACAAGTTTAAGAAAAAAACATTTTGAAGAACATTGGCAATTTTCAATCACTGCCATCTTCACCACAACCAAAAAATTAAAAATCATCTTCAAATATACAATTCACAATAATATATTATAAACTATCTTCAAATATATAACAATTCACAATAATATATTAAAAACTATCTTCAAATATA
>NW_027114919.1:4034-4384 GCF_000696795.3 Halyomorpha halys
GTATAGGTCCACTTAGCCTCAGTGTAGGTCCACTTAGCCTCAGTATAGGTCCACTTAGCCTCAGTGTAGGTCCACTTAGCCTCAGTATAGGTCCACTTAGCCTCAGTGTAGGTCCACTTAGCCTCAGCATAGGTCCAATTAGCCTCAGTAAAGGTCCACTCAGCGCCAGTATTCTATATCAATATATTTTAAATCTCCAACGTTTTGGGCCAACTTGTCCATTATCAAGGACATTCTTAAATTTTAATTTCACAGCCTCACATAGATCACTAAAATAAGATGGTATTGAAAAGTTAGTTTGGAAGACTGATAACAAAATTTGTGATTAAAATTGATATTAAATGAAATTG
>NW_027114920.1:0-1263 GCF_000696795.3 Halyomorpha halys
GCCAAATGAAAATTTGTCCGAACAACTATAAATCAATTTATTTTAGCAGATTTCATGTAAACTATTACTCCTACGAGGATAAACATCATAAACTACTTTATAGCTCATTAAACTAGCTTTGATTTGAGTGCTAATAGACATCTGTACGTCAAATGGTTTTTGAGATATAAATTTTTCAAAATAAATTCACTAACGAAATGAAATGTTGCTTTTTAAAAAGCTATATCTCGAGAACTATTTAACGTAAATAACTCTTTAAGGGCTCATATTTTAGTAAATTTGTTCATCTTTAAATGACGTTCTCTTAGGTTTTCTTGTGTTGTTTCTACTTTTTAAGATGTAGAGCTCCGAATGAAAAATGAAATTTTTTTATCGCTTTGAAACAGCCGCCATTTTTTATTCCCCCTACCTACACTTGGTAGAGTCATCAATTTTGACTAGTAATTATACATAGTTTTCATCCAAGTAATCAAAAATTGGGGTGAGATAACTGCCTTTTTTCTCCTCTTGGGCCCTTGTACCTAGTAGAGGTTGCCCCTGTGTCTATTGAACTATAACCAAAGCGGTTCGGATAGGAAACAGGAAGCAGCTTTCAGAATGTTGGATCACACCATTTATACAATGGTGAATCGAAGATTTATCTTGGGGTTCCCCAGGTGCTCTCTTTTCTCCCGTTGGTATACCGAGTTGAAGTGGCTCTATCCAACCTCCCGAAGGTAATAGCTTCTTGGTGTTTCCCTGTCCCAAGTCTTTAAACTAAAAAAAAATCTATCTATATTCTTGATCTCCTCACTCTACGTTCGTTCATCCATCCACTCATTAAATACAAGATCTCAACCGATCGATTTATATATGCCCTCTTATAAAACAGCCTCCTTTAACAAATCCTTCTCCTACAACCTCCTTCTGGAATTCTCCTCCCATATCCATTCTCCAATCCTCATCGTCTTTTCCTTTAACCAATACCTATTTGTTCACCTACTACATAACCAAACCTCCTCATCAATGTGAAGAATGTATGTAGCCATTATTGATTACTATTATAAACAATAATATAACCTAAGGTTTTTATGTAATTTCAACATTTATACTGAAACTTTTTAAATGTTTGTCAGACAATTAATCTTAATGTGTGAACGATGTATTCATTCTAAGGGGACATTTATCACAAAATAAAATTATTTTTTCATTCATCCATTACCACATTCTAACAACTGCCCCTAAATTTAACTATCTTTTGTTCGAGCAGATTTGAAAAATGGG
>NW_027114921.1:0-2023 GCF_000696795.3 Halyomorpha halys
TTTCATGGCCATTTATCTTTTATTATTTTAGCTGTTTATGATTATCACATCGTGAGGATGCTTCGCGATTTTTTTTTTGTTTAATTTAGAACCAATTAATCCTTCATTGTATGTTTTATTTACTTTATGTAAACAGACCCTGATTATTGTAAATTGTATCTAATTGTAAACGAAGCTTTTTGACTTTATTCTTCTTTGTCTAATTCCTCTCTTCGAAATTCCGTAAGGTCTGATGAAAGCTCTGCATACTTCTGCTTACTTAACTTTTCCTTTCGTCTAATCTATAGAAACCCTCCTTGTTTGAATAGCATGAATTTGCTGATCATGAAATACATTACTTGAATCTATTACGTTTTCTTGTATTAACGCATCGTGATCAGAACGCCATCTTAACTCGAATTTGATGATTTTCGAAGGTGATAAATTCTCTCTCTTTAATCGTTCATGATCGATTGTCTATTTTCCATAAAAAATACAAAACTGATCTTGAATGAAACCTTTATTACAACTAATTGGTTTAGAGCAGTGTTTTCGCAACTGTTGGTCTTTAAACCATCGGTGGACCGGCAATATATATTTATTAGGCTTATTGTTATTGTTTTAGTATTGACATTTTGTTATGTTTGATTGTTAGTAAAAAGGGTCCTCACAGGTAAATGCATAATAAAATGACCTTAAAGTTTATTGTAGTTTTAAACAATCTAATTTTCGAATATCTCACAAATACATAAATCGCAAAAACAACTTTAATTTAGAATATATATTATTATAAAAATATATATTGATCCAGGAAAACTAACAGTGAACTGCTTACAGCGACTGGTCAGTCAATATCTCATAATATGAAGGCAAGGCGGGACGTGAGGCTCTAAGCGATCCATCAGGACGCCTCTACACAACAATGAATGCCAGTATAGCTAGCAAGACACCACGTTCGAGACCAAAAGCCAGATATATAGATAGAAACGATAAAGATACGATAGAACTGCATGCAAGAAACTGGAAAGCAGTAGCCCAAGAAGGCTGGTTTCGGCGGCCAAAGACCGAAAAAATGATGGCTTACTTCCCAATGGTGCTAAGTAAATTTCCACTAACTTTACAAACAATACAATTATAGGTTTTTTTAGGAAAATGATGACTTATCAATTCATTTTCTTGAAAGAGAGTAACTTTAATTGTATTTTTAGTAAAGCTACCGGAAATGTACTTAGCACCACTGTGAAGTAAGCCATTCATATATAAGTTATACTCATAACTTCATTATTTTGACGTAAATTTCAAATTAACTCTTAATTTGTAATTACACGGGGCCAACGACTCGATAACAACCATGAACCAACTCAATTATGTTCTCATCATTATAACTGTTAATTAGATTTAATATATCTTATATAATAAACATATCTTGTAATATAACGTATAGTTTTAAAAATCCTTCATCTCCTTTTCATAAGAATCAGTCAGATTGTTAAAATTTTAATTTATTTACGAGAAACAAGGTTCTGACTATAACTGGAAGTGCTCTTGCTGTTTAAATCAACAGAATATATATATATTTAGTAGCACTCAGATTAAACTGTACTCATGGGATCCAATGCGTGACTACAAACCATCCATGTTGTTCATTGCTTCGGTTGTTGAACTTTAATAGCAGTCCCATCGGCGTATTGCCCTGTACATGCTGAGAACTTGGCATTCGTAAACATTCTATTAGCGTTTATTGCTCCTGCACGCTACACAATACGATCTTCCCAACGGAAAAATACCCTTTGCTTCAGCTCTATTTAAGCGGAAGAATTAGATTAGAAGGAGTCTAGTGGCGTACTAAGACACAACCTTTCAGATAGATCAGGCAACCCTGCACGGGCGCCTGGGTTTAGGGTTGGGTTTGTTTTTGTGGGCGGGTGGGGAGCGTGCGGGTCCCCAAAACCTTTTTAAAGAAGAGCTAAAAGTGCCCTTAGTGCGTTGGAGCATATTTAATAACCCTTTTTGTCTTCTTCGGGATTTTCTCATTACTTTCTTC
>NW_027114921.1:2073-4415 GCF_000696795.3 Halyomorpha halys
ACCATCTTCCCACCTATTAATATCAGTCAACTTGCACCTCATTATAATGTTAGTATACAATAAAATTGTTAAGTTAAGGCATTACTACGTTGCCTAGATCTACCCAACTTGGAAAAGCTGCTAAGAAAAGAAAGGAGGATCTAAAGAAAAAGCTATGGGCCCAGGAAAACGCAAAAAGGTTACAAATGGATATCTAACGCAGAGATCTGCAGAAAAATCAAAGACCTGGAACCGAGATAAGAATCAGAAGGCTGATGTTCTATAGGCAAATGAAAAGGATGAAGGAAGAAAGATTGAACAGAAAGATTTTTAACAAAAATTTTAGCTACAAAAGCATGGGAGGATACACGAGGAAAATAAGAGAAGAATTAAAGAACCTTAATCTTAAAATTTCAGATACCGTCTGTCTAGATAGACACATACAGGAAAACACTGAAAAATCTCGCCAATATTGGAAGAGGAAAAAAGAGGGGTTGAAGTGGTCCGAAGAAACAGAAGGAAAGAAGTCGAGGATCATGAAACTGCGATGGGAAGAAAGAAAATCAAGAAGGCTAACCATTGATATTCGCGTTCTTAGTGGCCGGTACGTGATAAAATAAAATAAAAAAATGTTATATTATAACATAAAATTGTATTATTTGGAAGGTGTTTCCACCACTCCATTCATAATATCCACCAATGAGCTGGTACCAAAATCAGCAGTGGGAGGCACGAATGGTTTGGGGCTATTTATTGATGTGCTAAGAGAAGCTCTATATTCGGTTCTCTGAGACAGCATGTATGTTCG
Organism: Halyomorpha halys; assembly: GCF_000696795.3. NCBI lineage: Eukaryota > Metazoa > Arthropoda > Insecta > Hemiptera > Pentatomidae > Halyomorpha > Halyomorpha halys. The sequence goes on from NW_027114921.1 coordinate 2,861, forward strand.
AAAATTTTCAAATTCTGGGAAACAAATTATATAAAGGTGGTTGGACTTCTAGTTTTCCACCTCAGATACTTAACCCCCCGCAAATGCAAAAAAAAACCCTAATAAAATAAAATAATAATAATGTAATATTAATAATAACCTTTATGTACATAAGTTTTAACAATTTATTAGATTTTGGATGATGTATACTGTGCCCTTAACTTTCATTTCCACTTGGACAACGAGCCATGGAAACATGGTTGTTAATTTCGAACCCGCAATTCCGGAAGCATTATTTCCGGTGTGTATGGTTTTCACTCACTCATCATACTATTGAGTAGCTATTGGGTACCTAGCGAAAATCGATTCAGGAGGTATTGTGTCTGTTGTAATTGAATAAAATTAAACAATAAATTAAATAATTCAACCAATTCTATTTCCATTATGACTAAAGTAGATTGTCATTCAGTAAAAAAAAGCATCAGAAACATAAATTAATCTTAAAAATAAAAAATTAAATGCAGACAATTTATCTTGAGTTGAACAAAGTACACATTGAAATTTAAATTAGGCAGTATTTTAGCATTGTAATTGGGTGTTCATATCACCCTTGTTTTGTATTACTAGTAAAAATTTATAGTTTTTGTAAAAATCAATAGTTGTTCGAAAAATCCTTAATATTCCATATGTTGTCGACTTGGCTGGAACCAGACACCACTCCTTCCATGGGAAACTTCTCAACCACCCAAACCCTCTTGTTTCTAATGTGAATTCTCCTTCATTACCTGATAATCCTCCTAGTCGCCTGAAATGAAGATGGCCTTGAGATCTCTAGAAATGTTCTATGGATGGAGTTCTATTAATGGATAGATATACAGTTGTAAATATCAATGAATAAATTTTAAAAAAACAAAAGTTGTTCCAAAAACATTTAATATTTAAAAGAACGAGGAAAAGATACTAAACAACTATTTGTATCAGTGTTCCCAATTTAAAAAGTTACTGAAAAAATAAATTTCTTTTGATTGTTTCAATAATTATTTGGAAAAAATCGAACCCAATTTTTTTAATACATATCTGTATTTCTCTTACATTTAACACTCTTTTATCTAGTAACGTCTACTATTGACTCGAAACCGTTGGAGTTATGAATCGTATTATGTTTAGATCATGTATAGAATAATTACCAATAATGTATTCATGTATATTCACCATATATTTATATGTATTATAATGTATTCTCTCGTTGGGATGAAAACTAAGCTTGGCTTCTATCCACCTCTTTGTACAGTACTTGATGTGTTACAGAAGGGTTTCTCTGTGTTAGTGGGTTTCTGTTACGAAGAGGTCTCTTGTGAAAGCTTTTGAACTGTTTCTGATTTCTTAAGTGAGCTGAAGTTATTTTTAGACCAATTGTAACGTATGATTTTAAATTCTTTTAACTTTTTTGTTTTTTGCTCTTTATTAAAGTTAGTGAAGTAGTTCATATGTATATTATTAACAGTGAGTTTTATCGTCTTATTTTTATATGCATTAGAAATAATCTAGAAAATTCCTAATTATTTATGGGGAAATT
>NW_027114921.1:4465-8041 GCF_000696795.3 Halyomorpha halys
TCCGGAAGCATTATTTCCGGTGTGTATGGTTTTCACTCACTCATCATACTATTGAGTAGCTATTGGGTACCTAGCGAAAATCGATTCAGGAGGTATTGTGTCTGTTGTAATTGAATAAAATTAAACAATAAATTAAATAATTCAACTAATTCTATTTCCATTATGACTAAAGTAGATTGTCATTCAGTAAAAAAAAGCATCAGAAACATAAATTAATCTTAAAAATAAAAAATTAAATGCAGACAATTTATCTTGAGTTGAACAAAGTACACATTGAAATTTAAATTAGGCAGTATTTTAGCATTGTAATTGGGTGTTCATATCACCCTTGTTTTGTATTACTAGTAAAAATTTATAGTTTTTGTAAAAATCAATAGTTGTTCGAAAAATCCTTAATATTCCATATGTTGTCGACTTGGCTGGAACCAGACACCACTCCTTCCATGGGAAACATCTCAACCACCCAAACCCACTTCTTTCTAATGTGAATTCTCCTTCATTACCTGATAATCCTCCTAGTCGCCTGAAATGAAGATGGCCTTAAGATCTCTAGAAATGTTCTATGGATGGAGTTCTATTAATGGATAGATATACAGTTGTAAATATCAATGAATAAATTTAAAAAAAATAAAAGTTGTTCCAAAAATATTTAATATTCAAAAGAACAAGGAAAAGATACTAAACAACTATTTGTATCAGTGTTTCCAATTTAAAAAGTTACTCAAAAAATAAATTTTTTTTGATTGTTTCAATAATTATTTGGAAAAAATCGAACCCAATTTTTTTAATACATATCTGCATTTCTCTTACATTTAACACTCTTTTATCTAGTAACGTCTACTATTGACTCGAAACCGTTGGAGTTATGAATCGTATTATGTTTAGATCATGTATAGAATAATTACCAATAATGTATTCATGTATATTCACCATATATTTATATGTATTATAATGTATTCTCTCGTTGGGATGAAAACTAAGCTTGGCTTCTATCCACCTCTTTGTACAGTACTTGATGTGTTACAGAAGGGTTTCTCTGTGTTAGTGGGTTTCTGTTACGAAGAGGTCTCTTGTGAAAGCTTTTGAACTGTTTCTGATTTCTTAAGTGAGCTGAAGTTATTTTTAGACCAATTGTAACGTATGATTTTAAATTCTTTTAACTTTTTTGTTTTTTGCTCTTTATTAAAGTTAGTGAAGTAGTTCATATGTATATTATTAACAGTGAGTTTTATCGTCTTATTTTTATATGCATTAGAAATAATCTAGAAAATTCCTAATTATTTATGGGGAAATTCATATATTTTTTTAAAAAAATCTTTATTGAAATTTACAACTGTACATTATAATACAAAATTTGATCTCAGTTACAATGGTATACTGTGATAGAAACTACCAATTGGTAGCACTCTAAAATTCTTATTTTTTAATTTATTTATTTTAATATTCATAATTCAGATTGCTAAGTATTAAGAAAAAATCTTCCTCGACCGTGGGTGTACAATTCATTGTATAACGAAAATTAATGTTAATAAAATCCCATCTTAAATTTTGTTGGTATGGTTTTTAATTTATTATTGTTTTTTAACATTGTTGCATTTTTTTTTGTCATGACTTCTGGCAACTTCAATTACTTCTCCGAGTCAAGTTACTGGAAAAGGTTTTAATAAAAATAAAATTTGTTTTTAGGAAAAGGTTCCATTTCATGCTTTTGTTAGATTTTTAAAATTAAAAAAAAACTTTCTTTAGAAATCGTATGCCAATTTTTTTTATAACTTATAATTAATTAATTGCACGGAAATACATGGTTCATTAAAAAAAAAATTATAAAAATTTTATTGACTGAAATTCTGTAATTTAATTTTAATTTTACTACAACATAGGAATTCAATTGGTATTATGTTAAAATTAAAAAAAAAAAAATTCAATTTTTATGAACCTTTATTTGATCTGACCAGTAGTCCTTTATTCTTAGCCACGTTATTATTTTTTTGTGAGACAAAGGATGTTGAGTTAAATGGGCAAATAATTAATTTAGAAGTTAAGTTATGTATTGTTCAAGTCCTCCAGCTAATTAAGCCATTAAAATTGACTGAGCTTTTCTTTTCAGTTTTGCCTTTCTGCTTTTATTATTCTCTGTTCAAATAGAATCTTATTTCGAAAATAATACTGAGAGTGAGTATGAGATTAAAAAAAATCATATTTCAGGAGTTTTTTTTATCTGAAACCAGTATATTCTCATGTTAAAAAAGTTATTAAATATATATATAATGGGAGCATCATACGTTGATTTTTTATTGAAATGTTAATTTGTAACATCTATCTTATAAGAAAACATTAAAATTTTGAAGTAAACAAAATAAGTTTTTGGTTTAGAATTTTAACTTTTCCTTTAAAAAAAAATCTCTTTTACTTCATTTGAAATTCATCTTAAGAGGGGTACGAGGAAAGGGAGATGACAAATACAAAACGACTGGAAATTAAAAGTTTTGGAGAAAACTCGGCAGGCAATAACATTTTTTTTTTCAAATAAAAGTGAACATGTGTAAAGGATATTTTTAAATTTTTTCTTAAATTTTCTGACCGACATATAGGCAAGTTATTGTAATCATTATAAAAATCGAAAGTGGACATTTTTTAAAGTTTCAATATCAGATTATCTAATTCCTATGGAAGGGTTCATAATATATTATATTGGAATTAAAAATGCATAATATTTATTGTATAAATCATTTAATCCTGTAAAACTTTACTTTAAATTTTGAAATTAACTGAATAATTTTGAGATATAGAATTTTAATCTATCAAAAAAAAAAATGCTTATTTATTAGAAGTGGATGCATTAACTTACAATTAGAATGGCTTTCAAATGTATTTTGTTTTACGTAATCATATATATAATTTATATTTTTATTGAAAATTTTGATTTGTAAGACTACTAAACGGGGAGAAATTTAAGTTTTGAAATTAACTGAATAATTTTGAGACATTAAATTTTAATTGATCAAAAATCCTAATTTTTTAGAAGTGGATACATTAACTTACATTAGAATGGCTTTCAAATGTATTTTGTCATTCGAAAACATTCCAACGTCATTAAATCTTTGATATATATTTTGACTGAACTACCTAAGAAGATGAACGAATTTTGAAAATGTATTTTTCGTTTTTAACCTAATTTTTATTTGTTTATTTCTAGTTGTTCCTTTTTTTTGTTTTTTGTAGTTTATTTATTTGTTGAATTTTAAAATAGAATTTTGTAATAAATAATACAAACGCCTCACATATATAAATTCACTTGCTTTATCTCTACTTCAGTTACAGCTGCGGTTAACCAACTAACTGCCGAAGGTCATGTGATCAATTTCCTTGACTGTTTATAGGATTCTTGCCTGCTGTTAGATTGCCTCTTATTGTTCAGAGCTATAGGGGCTTCATCTCGCCCCTAAAGTTTTATAAAACCTTTCAACTGAATTGTATTTAGTTCAACAAATAATTGCGAAGATATACGAAGAAAGAAACAACGTTCGATGAGCGGCACAGTGAAAAACGTTTCAATTTAAATCGAATAATCCTTAT
>NW_027114921.1:8611-9108 GCF_000696795.3 Halyomorpha halys
CTGACCGACATATAGGCAAGTTATTGTAATCATTATAAAAATCGAAAGTGGACATTTTTTAAAGTTTCAATATCAGATTATCTAATTCCTATGGATCTGATGTAGATACGTTGATTTTTTATTGAAATGTTAATTGGTAACATCTATCTTATAAGAAAATATTAAAATTTTGAAGTAAACCAAATAAGTTTTTGGTTTAGAATTTTAACTTTTCCTTTAAAAAAAAAAATCTCTTTTACTTCATTTGAAATTCATTTTAAGAGGGGTACGAGGAAAGGGAGATGACAAATACAAAACGACTGGGAATTAAAAGTTTTGGAGAAAACTCGGCAGGCAATAACATGTTTGTTTTCAAATAAAAGTGAACATGTGTAAAGGATATTTTTAAATTTTCTGACCGACATATAGGTAGGGATGGGATATCGAAAGAAAAATATCGATATCGGTATCGATATCGATATCGGATAGCAATATCGATATCGATATTATATCGGACC
>NW_027114921.1:13224-18010 GCF_000696795.3 Halyomorpha halys
GATTTTAATAAAATATTTTATATATATTATATTAAAATATTAAGGAGTCACATCCTCGGTTTGAATCCCCCTCTCCCGCATCGTTTTAGAAATATTTTTTTTAAACAGCATTGAATCCAAAGTTTTTGAAACCCAGTCTTATTGTACATATGCGTTATAAAGAGAACCACCATCTATAATTTCAACGTCATAGGTTTTGACGTTTTGGAGGTAAATGATCAAAGAGTCTATGGATGAGTGATAACTGACAAACCCAGGCAAGTTTTATCACATAGGTAAAACAAGTTTACATGGAAATTAATATAGAATATTTTAAAATAATCATGGTTCAATTTGGAGTACCTTTGCTAATATTCGTTAGAATTAGATGATTTTTGAGTTTTGGTTTGATGATAATCAATTTATCTTTCAAAAGTGTGGCAAACATCAATATGGCACAAAATAAATAATATATATATAATTTGTTTACGGTTGAAAAAAACTGTTGGTGGGTGAGTCCACTTCATTCATCTTCAAAGAATGGCCTGGAAGGGCAGCGGACGAAAGAGGTGCTGACGACTGAACCATACAGCCGAAAATTGAAGATCGTAAATTGATTTGTTAGCAGTAGTTCAATGCTAGGGATATATGTGTAACATCGAATTGCTACTGCACACCTGTATTGCTCAAAAGGCAGGGGAAGGTGGAAATAAATTTTTAAAAAACATGTATATAAATAAAAGAAAGTGTAATAAAAAAGCACAAAAAAAAAACTTTACATTTTTAAAATGACCAAAATTCAGTTAGAACAATTGAAATAAGCGAGACAGTAAATGGTTTTATTTTATTTTATTTTTTTTAACCACAAATAGTCCAATTTTTGTTATTCCTAGGTTTATTGTACGGCTCAAGCGTAAGAAGAACCGCCGTTAGTAATTTCTACTTGAGGTTTTGAGATGTGGTGATAAATAAGTCTATGGGTTGTATGTCTTCTTTTAATGTAAAAATATAACGAGTTTACACATATACTTGTTCCAAATAATCCGCCTAAGCATAAGTTGAGGATGGTAAGGTTTATTCGTCATTCAATTCAAAATTATCAAATCGAAAGTTTCAATCCAATTTAAATTCAAACTAAGCTATATCAAAAAATCCAATGATCATTAAATCTACATAACTCAATCTCTTTCTCTCACTCATGGGCACACATTCAAAAACTACAATATTTTTAGGCGGAATCTTTTAGGAGTTGGAAGAACATTAGCAACTCAGTAGCAACGAAAGTGCCACTGGGTTTATTCTGTTCCGCCTCAAAACTTGTAATTTTATTCGCTGATTATCAGAGCCCGTCAGACTGTTTGATAGCAGATCAATTTTTTCAGCATTAACTCAGCACAGGCTATAATGTGTAAGGACGCATGTAATATAAAAAAGTATGTATGTTCTTAACATATAACCATGTCAGATTCAAAACTAAACAGATGCCCCTCTTAGAAACCTTACCCATACCATTAACACTCTTGAATCGTTACACTTCTTATAGACTTTCCATTCTTAGCATCAGCCGGAATACTTCATGCTTATGTATAGTTTATTGAACGTCCATCTTCTCGAATTAAGGACGCTTTCGCCGCAGACTTCGTGGGATTATGTAGAAGAGAACCTACATATAACAGAGACATCACATACTTGAAGTGAAGAGGTGGATGTTGGCAGAGTGTGCATTTTGTTTATACTTCGTCCAGTCCGTTGAACAAAATGACAAATCTTTGAGTACTTATGTATGTGACGTTCGAACCAACTAATTTACAAATTTAGGCCTCGATTTAGCATGCTGATTCTTAAAGTGAAAGAGAAAGACAACATCGAAGTTGTTGATTGTAAACTTGTAGGGGTATCCATGATCTTTAGTTTAACATGTTAAAAGTGTGTTAAATGGAGAAATAATTCCTTCTTTTAGCATGTTAAAACGATATAACATGATAGAGAGACTGTTAATAGGTCTGCTAAATGGTGGATGACGTTAGGCAACAAACTAGTTGAGCACACCATTTTGTCAGCTTTTGTTTTGATAGGTTAGTTCGTGTTGTTTTTGTTTTGGACGTTTTTAACTCAAATAAATTAATGAATTACAAGATTACACAAAGTTGCCCTATGAATCATCGAGGAGCTCCTCTGCATTTAACATACAAGATGGACTTTAAATTAAGCTGTTCACAATCCTATAAAATTTTTTACATTCACAATAACATTTACAATACATCATGAATACCCCTAACGTAACTGCTCATGGGTTGTATTTTGTCTGCTATAGACAGAATCTACTATTTCTCTATTTGAGGCGTATTAGTGTATTAATCAGACGTATAATTAATATACATTGACTGAATCTATGTATATTAATTTCCCGGATAAAAAAAAAAAAGAAAAAAGAATTGCATATTATGCTGTTCTATTTATCAAATATATTATTATATTTTGTTTTAATTTTTATGAGCTTACTGTAAATTGGATTTGTATGGTTGGGTAGTTAACTGTTTTTATTTTTATAGTTTTTATTTTATTCTGTCTGGATAATTAATGTCTACAGTTTTTATTTTATTCTGTCTGGATAATTAATATCTTTAGTTTTTATTCGGGTCGGATAAAATATGACGCTATAGTACATTTTATAGTGGACGGAATTAAACACTCACCCCCCATGGATTTAGGACTTAAGTCGATTTATAAGAAGCTTTTTTAGTAGATTGCTTAAAACTTAAACCTGTTATTCTATACTACCTTATAGGTTAATCATTTTTTATTTTTTGAAATTGAAAAGTTTGTTTGCAATGATTTGTTTATTGGGCAGGATATTATTTTAGTTGAGTTTCTGATTCGTTGGTTTAATGCCAAAGAAATATCTTTATAGATAAGCCTTAGCAATATTTTTGTTTTATTTTAACGCTTTGGTTCGTAATAAATCTTGCATGGTCCATTTGCTTTCGGGGTCGCCCTGATAACGAAGGAAGGATATTTTTTGTTATCTATTGTTCTGATTATTACATCAGTTGTATATAAAGACTTACGATTTTTCTGTTCCAAAATAGTTTTTTAGATAGATTTTACATTTTATTGATATTTGTTATTTTTTTTATTCGTTAAAATTTGTGTACTAATTTTGAAAAAAACATTTCGAATTTCGTGATTTCAGATTTTTTGAAAACTTAGTCCAAAAAGGTTCTGTAAGAATAATTACATTAATACATCCAGATATTATGTTTTCCTTTGAATGAATTAATTATTCATGAATGGATCATTAATGAGGCAGCACTGTTGGTGGATTATAAGATTTGGATTACATATTGGAAAAATGGATTATAAGACTTACGATTTTTCTGTTCCAAAATAGTTTTTTAGATAGATTTTACATTTTATTGATATTTGTTTATTTTTTTATTCGTTAAAATTTATGTACTAATTTTGAGAAAATATTTCGAATCTCGTATGTAACATGTAACATCGTTTATGTATTTTAGTTCTCACGCAACCTAAAAATATATTTCTATGACAATAATATTATTTTTAACTACCTAATAGAAATTTTCAGAAAATGGATAATTTGAGAATATGCAATAAAGAGGATATAATATATACATTTAAAAGAAATAAAAGATAAAGACAGTGAGAAAGCAATGATGAAGAACCCTAGTGTTAGTTATTTATTTTATTAGTTATTTGTTATTTATTTATTATGACAGAAATCCCTTCAATTTATATTTCTTAATAGTAATTATGATGATGAGGAAAATATATTATTGTTAAAGGTTTTAGCATTGCGTATTATAAAAATAAAATAATTCTATTGGATACATTTAATTGTATAACTATATCAAACCATGAATGAGCAGCCATTTACACAATTATCTTTATTGCCCATTGCTTTTGTAGAACTTGAGATCGACAACCTCTATATTAAGATTGCATTATCTGTATTTCGAAAATTCCAGCTTTTCAGGTTAGCAAATGAAGTTTGATTACGATCGAGCTTGTGATTTTATATTTCCATGTTGCATTTTTTTTTTTTTTTTTTTTTTTTTAATACTTCTCATTTTTAATTTCTACTACAAAATTCAATTTATGAAAGGCAGTGATGTATCAAATGTTTCTTTGAAACTAAGTTATAAATAATTTAAAAATAAAAATAATTACTTCGCGTGCTTAGTCATATATAATTCCATTTCATTTTCTCTTGATATCTTCCTTTTTCCATGATAAAAAAAAAAAAAAAAAATCTATTTCTCAATAAGTCCAGTTTTATGAATAAGAAAAAAAGCAAGACCTACGACGAAGTTGAGGTTGGACCATTTGGAATAATATATTTTCATATTTATTTTCCTGTTCGTTGAAAAATTAATTCCCTTGGTCATTAAAGAAAACCTTCTTCTAAGATGTAATTTTTCTACTGTTGTGGACTTTGATGGAAGCAACTTGGACTGTAGAGCGAGGAAGATGTTATACCATGGAAAAAGTGAAATAAAAAAAATTTAAATATTAAAATATGTTCCATATGTAACCGACCTAGCCCGAAACAGATATCAATCCTTCAATTATAAACTCCTTAACTACCCAAACCCACTAGTTTCTAACTTCTTTCTCTTCCATTCCTGACAATCTTCTGAGGAGCCTGAAAAGAACATAGCCTCGAGATCTTCTGATGTAGAATAGCATTAGAATGGGTAGTTTCCTTACATGCCTGTATCACCATTATGATCTTACATCAAATTTACTAGATGTATTTATATGTAAATACAGTTGTAAATATTTT
>NW_027114921.1:18735-24415 GCF_000696795.3 Halyomorpha halys
GCCTACACGGGCACGGTTTTTTATAAGTATTTTTCAATTATCTCTTTTATTTTATTTTTTTAATATGATTTTTGTATATTTGTGAATATTAAAACTGATGAAAATAAAGAAGAAAATAATTACACTATATTGGATGGATTTCGCTCCACCAATATATATAGCTTACACTCAGCAATATTGACCTTGTTAGACTCGCTTCAGATTTTTTTTTTGCTGAATATGGAGTTTATTTAAAGTAGCCCTTATACGATTTTCTGTCTGTTGCTTTGTTTGCAACTTTCTAATTGGACTTATTTTCACCTTTAGCGGCAGCTCACCGTTTAGGCTTCGGGTTAGGGAAACCCTTGGTGGTCTTAAAGTAGTTAGTGCTAATTGAATTAAAGGCCACTGCTAGGTCAACGGTGTACTCTCAGATGTTGGTGCTTTGCTTCCAAATTGAATCCAGCAAAAGCTGACTATACATTTATGTTGTCAAATATAAATCGGTTGTTTATGTGTATAGTTTTTAGATTTATTGCCTATAACTTCTAAAATATTATAAATAGCTGAAATACATTTATAAACTACATAATAGTTCATTAATTGAGCTTCAATTATGTTTTTGTTAACTCCTCTCTGTATACAGTTTTTGCCATATTTTGTTTCCTAAAAAACGTCATTTTTTAATTTATTTTTATCAGACTTTGATGAAAGAAAATAGTCATTTAATGAGCTTCAAATTTAACCCTAAAAGAACTCTTCGTTCAATATTTTCCTTCATACAGTTCTTCCTAAATCAGTATTTGTATTCCAAAACAAGGGAAGTCAACATTTTCTGAGGTCACTATGGCGAATATCATAGAAACTGCTGCTGTTATGGAGATGTCCATTATGAACTACTTAATTGTGTATCCAGTTAGCTTCAAATAGGGTTCTAATATACATATCTAAGTCACGTAGTTCCTGAGATATCGAACTGTTCTTAAGATATAATTCATACAGCGGTAGTGGGGTTTCAGAATGAACTTACCAAGACTACCGCCCAGTTGCAAATAAATAGAATTACTAATAAATATTATTATATTTAAAGGTTAGATATATAAACAAAAAAAGAATCCGCATAGCAGCATAAATTACATCTATATTTCCATCAACAAATAAGAAAAACTAGTAACAAAATATTAAAAAAATAAATAGAAAAATAAACATTTCTTAAAACGCAAATGATACATATATACAAATTGATTTTTATAAATTTAAATTAATTATGGCTATTAGAAGTTTATATATGAAATCGAATTCTGCACATTTTAGTTGCAGATTAATTTTAAACAAATAAATAGTTTATTTTTTTCCCCCCTTTTCATACAACAATTATTTTTTGCAATTTGCTAAAATCATGTAAAAATATTTATAAGCTATGCTGTAAGAGGGTTAAAATACCCAGGATTGATCATATTACAATTTAATCCATTAAATTTTACTAGTTCATATAGTTTAATTACTAATAATACTTTAAGAACGATTGGCAAAACACATGAAACGATTGCTATTTTGGAAAATGTCATATTAGGCACTCATAGAGAGCGGTAAAATTTTTATATCGTGTTTCATGAACCAATTTAAAATTTAAAAAAAAATCGAATTATTGATCAGCATAAATTTTTATTGAACGCTTGAGACTTTCACTCACAACGCAGTCCGAACTACCAAATCTGTTTGAGCTCGTTAAGAGTTACTTTATTTTTAGTAACGAGTGTCTATTTTCTTCCATTTGCCTTGTTAGTGCTAATATCACCCTTGTTTGTTGCCTTGTCTTCTTATTGCTGATAATTCAACGACAGAATTTGTATTGCAAGTGTTATTAGGGACGTTATAATTCCATTTCAATTTGTTAATATAAACATGGAAAAACATGTTTGTCTGATTTGTTACTAACCTGTTCAAAGTGACTCGCCTAAAAATCGGTATTGTATCTTAAATGAATACTTATTATATCTGATGTAATCACAGAAATATCAAAATTGTGAGAGATATCTTAACGTAGAAATAAAATATAGATATAGATTTTCGTAATTCAGTCCAAAAAATCAAATCAACGGATTCTGTTAAAACAAACTAAACTTACATACTATCCTAACTTAATGACTCGAAATATTAAATAGGAATTTTCTTAGTTTAGTCCAGCGGTTCTCAAACATTTTTCGCGGCACCCTTATCGAACAAAAAAAAAAATTGTTTTATGTAATTGTCTCTAAAACGATTGGATATGTAGAAAACATTTTTAAAAACAAAAACATTTTAAAGTAAATGCTGGAATGCACTGTACATTTCCTATTATCATTTTAATTTTAATTTTTTTGTAATATTTTAAGAAATTTTTAAGTGTCTTTCGCTTTTAAGGAGGAGGGCAAAAAAAAAGGTCGAATCAGGTCATGAAGAGTAAACAATAGAGGTATTCATGACGTTGTGTTAAATGTAAAATGTTTTACCATGTTAAATGTTATAAGTATAGCATTGTGAGCGGCCATATTTAAAGTCATGTTAAATGGTAAATGCATAAGAGCTCCTAGCGGATTTTCTGAGCAACTTGTTCTATAACCTTTCCTTCCAAAACTTTATGTCATTGTTTAATTCTATGTTTTGATAAAATTAACTTCTGATTTCGTGATTTCAACTGATATATAGAAATGTATTCTAAGATATAAAATATGGATTCTTACTGAACACAAAGTTTTCTACTTCTGTGTAACACACGACTTAAAATACTTATCTATAACAAGTCAATTATTATATAAATTCCTATATACAATCATCAATGAAGGAAAAATAAGTCCAAACGTTACAAATCACAAAACCTACTTATAATCAATTAGAAAATGTGATTTAATTTTATTTAAACGCATTATAAATAAATTCATTTATTTTTTATCATTTTAATTAATTGGAAGTCGGGTTCCCTATTGGTTTAATTTCAATTTAGACTAGAAGAAGTAAAACATTTCTATTATTTAAATTTTCTAGTAAAAAAAATTAATACAAATATGCATTTTATGTTTAAGTTATATGTATATTATTTTTAATAATTTCTAAGAATAACATTTCATTAATCTTTTTGCTAGACTTCTAAACATGTTTTCCAGCAGGGCTATGTGTGCAGTTTGGTTGACTTAGTTGAAGATAAATGAGTAGCTACACCAACAAAGAAGAATAGTTTCAATATATAAAATTATCATAAAGTTCCTAACAAATGGTGTGTGTAAATACATTCATGATCTGATCTTTTTAATTATTGACTTTATTTTTAAAAAAATATTTTTTTAATAATGGGGAGTCCTTTCCTAACGGTATTTTTATTCCCTCTCTTCCTTTCCCCCCTCTTTCAAAATGATATTTATTTATCATTTATTTGTTCGCCCCAATATTTTTTTCATTTATGTCATTGTTAAAATTATTAAAGCTTTATTAATAAATTTTCTATAGAAAAAAATTAACATTATGACTGGTTTTCTCACCTTCCTAATGATGGAATAAATATATATACTATACATTTCATAGCTTTCTTGTCAGTAATTTTATATTATCTTATTACTGCAGTTGAAATTTCTCCAGTATAGTTCAGTTTTTTCATTTGGTATATTTTAGCATCCTTTTGATTCCATAAAAAATTGAAGTTAATCAAATTATTCAATAGCTATCAATGATATTCATTATGTTATTGCTACTGAACTAGCATAACGTATCATTATGAATTTGCAAAAAAAATTGTATGTGATGGAAGAAACCGTAGTTCATTTTCCCTGTCAGCCCTCAAATAACAAAAAAAAACCTTTTAGATCAGTAAAAATTATCAAATGTTTGGTAATATATGCGCTTTAATAATAGCTAGTAGTATTAGACGTTGTAATAGCTAAGCCCTTGGCTCCAGGGTCACAGATCACGGGTTCAAATTCGAACGAGGAGGGTGAAATTTAATTATAGTTCACTCGGAGGGGATTGATTCGATGCTCGGCCAACCGTTCTGCTTAATCAGAGGCAGTTGGATCGTTGTTCTGGCCACATCACCTCTCCAGTGCCTTAGTATATCAAGGGACTTAGTGATCAAGATATACGAAATTTAATTAAAATAGAACAATTTCATTAGTTCCTTATTGTCCTCGGATGACTCTTTTTCTCAGTATTAAACAAACAAAAAACTAAAAGCGGTGAAAATAACTAGGTGCCAGCATTGCTTGCATGATTTTGTAACGAGGTCTTGAAATCAGGACGATGGGTTTTGATGAAATGGGTTGATTTTAACGCTTTCTCCTGAAATACAAGTCTAATTAGGTTTCTATTTTTAAAAAATATTAAGGAAAATGTAATCATCATGATTTGCGTTGTTGAGGAATCCAGAGAAGTAGTTATTATCGAATTTTGATTTTGTTCCTAATTATCTTTCTTAATATCCTTTATTTTTTCCCCCTTACCCTCCATTTTTAATTAATTAGTAAATACAATATATATGGACAGGAAAATGAAGTCTGAAGATCTTTGATTGTCAGAAGGGTATTTTTAAGGTTGATTGTTTGGGTGTACACGGGGATCTTAGTGACGGTTACTCACCGTCGGCTTGAACATGAGTAGGGATTTCTACAATAAACAAACTTATTTTCTTTTCTTATATTTATTTATTTTTTATCAAATGAGTTGAACATTAAATTTTTGTAAGAAAGAGAGATTAATGTCCATGATTTTTTTTGTTATTTAAATGTTTTTTCCCTGCTTAGTTTTAATCTTTCAAATTTTTTAATGTTCATACTGATTATCCGTAGTCTAAGGGTGTAAAAACAATCATGATTACCTTTAAATATATCCGTTCAAATTTTAAGTAAATAAAATCATTCTTCTTATGGGCTCTTTAATTGGTTATTACAAAACCACAGGAATTATGTTATGATTAGGAAAGAATAAATACTTAATTAAAACTTGTTAAAATTAAATCTTGCCAACGTATAACATACGGCAGATCTTTACGACAGTCGCAGTAATGGTATGGTTGGAAGGGTCATTATGTTACATTAGGGTAGATTAAAGCCCTCAGCAATGAATACGATACAGCTAAATCAATTTAAAATAAAATCATGACCTTAGAGCTGAAAAAGTTCTTAGACCGAAAAACTGTGTGGATGTAGAGAAATGACTTTCTGGAATGGAAGGAAGGTTTAGTTTAGTTTAGTGAAGATACCATGACCTTTGTTATACACCTGTTGGAGATGGATGGACGATCAGTTTTGAACGAGATCTGATCATCTCACCGTTTCTCAAGGGAAGGATAATGTAATATGGTTTATACCTTGGAGGATTGAGTATAAAGGAGGGAGGTAAGCTGGCAGGAAAAGTGAAGCCAGAAAGACTTGCCTTATGATAGACCACGGGCGTGGCTAAGGAGCAAGACCAGCATGCCTTTTGTTTCAGTTAAGTTAACTCTAGTGTACATTCCTATTAATCTTAACTTAGACCTAAGCCCCTTGGGCGTGGCCTTTTTGCTTCACTTTTACTTTGAAGGAGAATAGGGTTATAGGATTAATACGTCTATTCAATGGGACAGTTGTGATTGAGGCTAAAAAAGACAGTTTCAGTTTTGTATTTCTCTAATATGGACATTAATTAATAATTTTATATAATCTCCTAGCGGATTTTCTGAGCAACTTGTTCTATA
>NW_027114921.1:26296-27407 GCF_000696795.3 Halyomorpha halys
AAAAAAAAAAAACAGGTATAGAAATGTAATTGTATAGATTATCGCATCAGAACCTTAGCATGTCCTTCTACATGCTTCACCATAGTTTATTCTGCGTAATCAGCTTGATGAGGTTGGACTAATTTTAAAGTGTGATATATTAGAATTAATAATCATAATGGGAAAACTTGAGTCTGACGATGGAACCCAGTTCACAAACAAGTTAATTTAGTTTGAATATACATATAGCATTACCCATGCCTATTTTAGAGAAACATCAAATTAAAACTGACTTTATTGACATCGTATGAATAACAGATGGTCTAGATTGAACTGAGATATTAATTATATCTCAATTATAACTTAATTAAGTGATGTCATATATGTAACACCGTTTAACACGTGCCTGAAAATGGCTTGACAGACTGAAATGTTGTTAACGTAATAATAATTGTGGTAATAAATTTAGTCTACTTTCAGTTTATATTACCTAGTGTCATTTCCATTTATAATAATTTTTTGGAGTATATCATTGTAGTTCATAGAGAACAGCCATTAACTTCAATTACTCTGGGTTGCATTGGCTACTGTCATTCAAAAGGAGAGGAATCTACCAGTGGACAGCTGGTGATTGGGTCCTACTCCTCTGCCACGCCCTTGAAGTTCATCATAATGGCCACCTTTTAAGCTTCACTTTTCTCCGGTAGCTCACCTTCTCTTATGTTTCCTCTTTTGAGTAGTTATGTAGTTGTCTGGGCTATTATTTAGCCTATTATAATTAGGTGTAGTTAAAACCAAAGCTAAACAAACATTAGTTGTTATGGGTGGGTACAAATTTGAGTTATAAATGGTTCATTAAAAATAATCAATCCATAGTTTAGCTACTGCACCGCAGTCAGAATGTTGACGTGAGATGCTATCAGCTCCAGTGTTCTAGTCCGTAAAGAGTTTTCTTAATAGCTAATAATTATTAGATTAGATCGTTATCCCGATGATAAAATAACAATTAATGAACTAATAAAATGTTTACTCGAAGCTTCATTTTTTATAAATTGATGATTGACCTTATAAGTTGAGTAGTGAAACTTGACAATGCTGAAACCACTTTCACGTGGGTTGTGTAAGGTCCAGG
>NW_027114921.1:27457-35770 GCF_000696795.3 Halyomorpha halys
CTTAGTTTTAATCTTTCAAATTTTTTAATGTTCATTACTGTCATTCAAAAGGAGTACGAATCAAAAAGGAGAGGAATCGACCACGCTCTCGGAACTGAATATTATATTGAGGCTAATACGAATGTCTACTATTGTAACCTAAACTGAAAAATAGGGCAGCTGGTGATTGGTTCCTACTCCTCTGCCACGCCCCTGAAGTTCATCATAATGCCCGCCTTTTTGGGCTTCACTTTTCCCCGGTAGCTCACCCTCCCTGATATTTCTTCCTTTGAGAAGTTGTTTAGTTATATAGGCTATTATTTAGCCTATTATAATTAGGTGTAGTTAAAACCAAAGCTAAACAAACAGTAGTTGTTATGGGTAGGTATAAATTTGAGTTATAAATGGTGCATTAATAAATAATTAATCTATTTAGTTTAGCCACTGCACCACAGTCAGAATATTGACGTCAGATGCTATAACCTCCAGTGTTCTAGTCCGCAACGAGTTTTCTTACTAACTAATAGTTATTAAATTAGATCGTTATCCCTAAGATAAAATAAAAATTAATGAACTGATGAAATGTTTACTTGAAGTTTCATTTTTTATAAATTGATGATTGACCTTATAAGTTGAGTAGTGAAACTTGACAATGCTGAAACCACTTTCACATGGGTTGTGTAAGGTCCAGGCTAGATAACGATTGCTGGACTCAGTTAATATGCAGATCCTTCAGTGGCACGCAAGATAAAGTGACATACATCCTTGCGTAACATTCTTCGCTAAGCGTCTTTTGTTCTCTACAATAACATGGAAATCCGACCAATTTTCTACTTCAGAGGTACGCTTCTTGTTTTTAAGATCTTTCGTTTTTTTTTTTTTTTTGTGCAACTAACTTTCTTTAACCAGTGTCTTTAGGCACGGCATGCCGAATTCAGAACTTAGAAAGTAGCTCTAGTATGTATAAATACTGTAAAACTTCTGCTTAAAGAATAGTTTAGGATACTAAGGAATAAATATAGCACAAAAATAAATAATAAAACTACATAGATCTTGTCACTTATGCTATAATACCTTCTAAGTTCGAAAAAATAAGTGCGGTTTCTACACTTCATTCACATCTCAATTATAGTTTTGTTGGATACATACATATTTTTTTTACCACAAAAACTCTTTTGAAATCCAGAAAAATGTATATATTTTTTTTAATGTTGTAAAACTTTTTTCGGACCTACTAGGTTTAACAACATTAGCGACCTTGTGTTTTTATTGTTAATATAAACTTTTCACATTCAATAATAATTACAATTTAGATCAAATAAGTATAATAAGCGGAAATATTATCTGAGAAAATGAAGAATTCAGAACAAAGCTCCATTTTATCAATTTTAAACTGAAATGTAGTATGTTAATATATTTCCTCAACAATTGGACACAACAAGTAATTTACAGTTAATAAATACATATATACTTAATAAATACATAAGTATTGCATAGGTATTTCGAGTTCAGTATAGGCCCGGTCCCGTGGCCATTTCTATATTTATCGATAGAAAATTCATAATTAAAGCCATACATAATTTTAACAATTAAAGGCATAAATACATTTAAAAAATAATGGGGAACTTAAAAAAATAGACAATGGTGAAGATTTGCAGAATAATATTACATAATATAGTTTATAAATAGTTCTATTCTATATATATAATAAATATGTCCAAACGTATTCGGTAGCCAATATATATAGAACAGAATATAAATAATATTATATAGTTTTATAATATAAAAACATAACTATTTCTGAAGAAATATCAGTATATTTCTTATTAATTACATATTTTTTGTAGATATCTAGATCACATCTGAAGTTACAACAGCAACGGGCAGACGTTTATAGTGCCTGGCGCCTTAGCTCGGTCACACAGAAAGCGGCCTGTCGCGACGGGAAGCGATCCAGCGGTCGCTGCCGAGGTCTGCGATAATGTGACGCCACACAGTCCACGATATGTTGTGCGGACGGTCATGATCCTTCTGTGTATTATGAGCTAGTTTGATGAATAAATTTTTCTACAATAAATATGAAATACAATGGACATAATCTTTAGTTCTTTAGTTTAAGAACCTTAGTTGGGCAAGAATGATGACCGGAATAAACCATGAAACTAGATTGGAACAAACAAAAAAAGCTTTGTAAGGGTCATAAGGGTGACTGTAAAATGGATCCTCATAAAACTCACATCTTCTCTTCGATAGAGGAATCTTAAGGAAATAACTTCTTTTAAATTTACATCCTATCTAGGAAAGAAAAAAGATCTAGGAAGGTACTAAAAGGAACACCAAAGTTATAAGTAAAATGCATGTGTCGGTTCCATAACGACTTTGTTGAACTGTTTTCTTTAATATTTCAAAAATGCATCATTTGGGCTCAATATAACAGTAAAGATTTTCGGTTAGTAAACAAAAATTAAGAAAGAGGTATCCTGTACTTCATATTTCTTTAAGGCTCAAATCTCCATTATGTTCATTTAGGAATTTCATTCCTTATTTGACAATGAGAAGTCGAATGGACTTTCACCCAAGCAAAAATTGATTATATGACTAAATTTTTGCTAATAAAACTAACGAATGTTTAAAATCTTTCGCTGTATAGCAGAAATGTAAGACATTTTATAATGTTCGTGTGAAGATACGTGTATTTACTTAATGAATACTTCCGTTTTACATGTCATTTTAGTCGCAGACGTCGACAGCGGTAGAGCGGTGACTATAAATTTGTACAAGTAGATCGCTTGTCGCGACAAGGACTGACTGTTGGCGGGAGACCGCGTTCTGTCTGGCTGAGATGGTACAACATTGAGTATTACAACCAGACCGCCTGTCAGCCGCGATCAGATATCGCTTCTAGCCGCGACAGACCTGTTTGGTCGAGCCTTTATTAGTCGCTTGAAAAGGTTAGTTTAGGCTGGCAGATGGTTGATGACTTCAAGTCAAAAGTCAGGAATACTTTAAGTTCCAATTATTAAAAAAAAAAAATAAACAAACTTAAAAAAAAAAAACAGGTATAGAAATGTAATTGTATAGATTATCGCATCAGAACCTTAGCATGTCCTTCTACATGCTTCACCATAGTTTATTCTGCCTAATCAGCTTGATGAGGTTGGACTAATTTTAAAGTGTGATATATTAGAATTAATAATCATAATAATAACTATCGATATAATGCAATTTTTAAAAACATGATTTATAATTGTAGTTATCTTTGATTTAGATACGGCTTGTAAATAAACCATGTGTTTCTCCAAACCGTTTTGGCTCCCCCACTGAGTTGCGTTCCTTTCAATCTTCAAGTTGGTCTCTGCTATTTTTTTCATCGAATAGACTCCCTGTAGGGAGTTTGGTGGTTAGGTTCTATTAATATTCTCTAACTGTAAAGATAGTCTGCTATGGTTTTGTGGATCTGTTTTAATTACGCCGTGTTAACAATACATTTCTAGGTCCAACGGGTTCATCTGGACAATATGGGTGTTTGTAAAACTGTGGATTACATATTATTTTAAAAAGAAATTTTGATGTATTTCATTAAATAAGAGTGGTTAACTTTTTTTTTTGTTTCCATTCTTTTTATAGCTCTTTCTAACCACTAAGGCCGTGATTGTATTTCGAACTAATAAATTGTTGTTTAGAGTTTCTTCTTTCACTTCCTACATTAAACACATCGCTGAGGTTTCATCTTATTGATTAGTTTACAGAGCCAATCACAATAGATTGTACAGAGACAATATGCTTCCTAACTATACATAAGAAATTCCTTCACTACAGATAATCTCGTTAACTATTAATCAATAATTAAAAGAATACATTCAAATGAAACCGTAAAGTTTCACTTTATCATTTCGTATCTACAATTGTATTATTTCGCAGTTTACTACCTTCCGAACATTCCCTATAAACATAATTCTTGATAACGAATATCCAAATTGGGTATTAAAGTTTATTGCCCCTAATCTCATAAAATCACCTCACCATTAACTTGAAACAGTTCTGTTTAGTATTCGCCTTATTTAGATTACAGAAATGTATTGCTGTTATCTAGATACGATTTTATCTACGAAATATCCTCATAAGAAAATTTCCACTATTCTATCAAGCTCTGAATTCAGTTTTCTTTACATAAATTTCTTGACTGATGATCTCATATTCATATTTATTATTTATCGAGAATACTCCTCGAAATGACTTTAATATTTGAATTTTCATTATTTAACAATGGATTAATAAAACAGATTAATTAGTTTTCTTTATTGAATGGCAAGATTATTTTTCATACGAAGTGATGTATTAGTAATGATGATAACCTTATAAAAATTACTTCATATTTATATTTTAAAAAAAGGAATAAAATACCTCTCATCACTAAACCTAAATTTACTGAAGAATTCATACCAAATTTCCCAAATATCCTACAAGTATCCTCCCATCATACTTCTGGGTCCACCCCGTCTCTTTTCGCACCTTAACCTTAGCGATTCGATCTTCATCCAGTCTAGCAACATAACATGCTTATTTCAATCGCCGGGATGTTACGACCTCAACTATTTTTACCGAGTGTGCGTGACGCAATACCACTTACCTTAAAATTCTAACGGTTGATTCCTCTTCATCCCGACCGAATATTCTTTCTACCAATACCTCATTTTATTAAAACATTGAATTTCACTTCAGTATAAAGATGTTTATAATTTAAATTTTTTTTTCTATAAAGATCACTGCAATCAAGGCAAGTCTTTAATTGGCTATTTAACAAAAAATTTCTATCTTGACGTGGTATTCAGCTTAATGAGTGCTTTCTTTGACCAATTTTCAAGAAAGTTCGCATAAATTTTATCGTAACTCATCCTTAAGATACTTTTTCTGAAGAAGTTTTATTTTTTATGAATTTAATGCCTAATACCATTGTAAAAACGTATGTCAGGTATAATATAGTTATCATTTATTTTTTATAAAATTTAAACTATATCAGCTTTGAGAGAGGTTCAGTTACCTAAAACAAGCATTAAAAAGAAAACTATGATTAAACTAACATCGCTGTGCTAAAAAAGTTTTAAATTTTTTGTTGTATCGCCTACTACAGGGGCATCTACTCTAATCTGTTTTATGTTCTCTGCATAGTAATATTTCAAGTATAAGCTCTACTCTTAGATTTTCCTCAGGAGGGGCACAGCAATTTAAGTTAAAATCCACTTTAAATTCCGTTAGAGGATAATTCGGGATTGCATTTAGATAACAATTGGATATAGACAACCCCTAGATCCAACCAATCAACTTCACCACCTGATCCCGAATGTCTTCATCTAAATCGGTTTTATTTACTACTATCTGCTACTGAAAATTTGATCCTTAGTTTTAAAAAATTTTTTCTGTTATATTATTTTAATTTGCTATTTTTTATAATTATTGGACTTTTCACACCGTGAAGTTTTCATGAATTTGACACCGTACAAGAATTATTTTCAAGCTGCTGGAAGTTTGTATAGATAATACGTAAGAAATATTAAAATATTCTATCCCGCATTTTTTTTTTTATTTTATTTTTTTAAACCTACTACAAAAGAAAGTACAAAAAAAAAAAAAAACCAACTGGGTTTATATTTATTCTTTGTGATGTACACACCATCGTTTAAGGTACTCACTAAATAAAGTGGCTTCGTGTTTCTGAATTAATTTTTTCAACCTTTATATTTTTTTTAGAGTAATGATGGAAGAGTATGAGAAGATATTATAGCTTTTTGAGTTCCTATTTCCTTAAAGTTTTTTTTTTAATTAATTTTATTTCTCTCGATAAAAAAAATGTGAAAGGAAACCTCTAACAGATTTATCATCCGAGAAAGTGAAAACAATGATTCGACCGCCATTTGTGTATTTTAGTTGCACTGGCGGAGGTTATCGGCCAACTGTAACAGTTGCTAGGACGTTCACCCTCCTCTGGCTTTTGTCATTCTGTTGCGGTCGGAGGTTCTTTGTGCCTCTTCGTCTCCTCTCACAAAGGACTGTCCGGGTCCAACTTCGGTCGAAAATTTCTGAAAGAAAAATTAACTGGGGAAAGGCTTTTTGGTTGATGAGGAGGGTACTTTGTAATGTACAACCTTGGCTTGTTTTATAACTTGGATTCTTAAACCCATAATGGAAAGTCTTATGGACAAGTTGAATGTATCTAAATGTTTCAATTTTGTGGAGGATAGTTATCGTTAGTCTCATTCTATTAAAAAATATCAGTCCTTTGTTGAAGGGGTGTACGAAAGAAGATCTTATGTTACAAAACTTTTAATTTGTAAAAATTTAATTCAATGAATATCTATTTCTGAATAGAAAACTCGGCCGAGTAATTTGCTGCAAAAAGTTAGTAACTAAATTATTAGCAGTAATTAAGTCAATCAACATTATCGGAAGGACTATTTAGTTTACCGAGATCGAAGAAAATTTAATCTAGTTTATTAATTTATTAAATATCATTTCTCTAAAAACCTCTCCTTCTTGGTCAAAACGGGTAAAATTTTCAGTCATGATAATGTGGGACTTTTTTCAATTTTCGTCAATTTTCACAGCGTGGTCGATTTATTTGTAACTATATAATAAACTAAAACACGTAAAAGTTTCTTTTCTAGAAACTTAGAGAAAATAATACCGCCAGATATATATTCATACTATCACGAAAGATTTATCGTTTGAACCTTTTTCGATCATTATTAAACGTTTTGACCAATTAAATAATTAATTTTACTTTCTTTAAGTTGTATTTTAATAAAATAAATACATTCTAAAAAAAAAAAATTTATTGTACCAATATTAGCTCTAGAACTTTTCTACAATTCCAAGATCTAGTTCACATACATTTTATTGTGATGGTACAAACTTGTAAATACTTGACAAGGCGTATTTATTTACTTTTATTTATTGTTGAAAAAGTCTACTTTTTAAACAAAAAATATTGGTCCGGTAATACATTTACTTTATAAGATAATTAATCAATGAAGCGGATAAATACTGAAGAATCCCGATAGTCCGTATGGATTCGCTGAACCCAAGAGTCTCTTGAATATGTTTAAAAACATCGCAGGCGTCGAGTAAGCGCCCACAGCCCCTGCACATAGATCCCACAATAAAAGGATATTTATGTATGTTTGTATTATATTTATAGTATACCTATTACTATTTTTATATTATGTATTGGTTTTTCCTTGAGACAATATAATTAATAGAAGGGTGAGGGAAAAAAAATAAAACAATACCATTCGGTCCCCTCCATAATTTTGTCTTCCAAAAAACTCAAAACGTTTTGTAATTCGAATTTAGGAATAAAAATTTAGTTGATTAGTTTCTTAAAATAGCAAGAATAGGAGAGTGAGTGGTGGGGATGATGTTTTATTTTTATTACCGTTTATTTGAAATCCGATAATTTAAATAATTAGTGTTTAATCTTCAGGAAACTATCTAATCCTAAATTCATCTAGATCAAATCATATTTAGTCCTCAGGGAATCATTTAATCATAAATTTACTTAGATTAAATCATTTTTAATCCTCAGGAAATCATTTAATCATAAATTTGCTTATATTAAATCATATTTAGTCCTCAGGAAATCATTTAATCATAAATTTGCTTAGATTAAATCATATTTAATCCTCTGAGAATTATTTAATCATAGATTTACTTAAATTAAATCGTATTTAATCCTCAGGCGCATAACGAAACCAATTATCGAGATTCTACTATACATACCGATGTGTTTAGGTATGAATGCTAGTGTTAAATATAATATGATAATATTATATTCAAAAATGAATTTTGTCTTATCCGACCGTATATTAGATTTAGTGATGTATTTAACACAATTCTGGCCAGATTCCATGGATTCGTTGTATTTATTAATGTATTAAGTTTATTTATTAGTTGTATATTTATTATAAGCTAATAAATATATGCTTCTACCATCTTACCTCGTAATAAGACATTGTACACTACGTCCTTCATCTGTATTGTACTTTCTTCGGCTGTTGGCTCGTCAATTTATTTTTAACCAGCATGCCTCAGTGGCACTTGTTAAGTTAGTGCCTAGACGTCTCATCTTGCAGTAGCATTCCTACCACAGCCTGAGCTGTCTAGGGAAGCTAAATTTAGATCGTCGACAGATCTTATCCCGGCTCTGGTACAGTGTTGGTATTATGTTTTATCAATACTACATTCTGTGTCTATCATCTTTAATAGTAAATGTATTGGCTATTTTTAACTCGACATTTATTTAATTAAAAATAGCTCAAATATCATGTGGTATAGTAA
>NW_027114921.1:36305-38595 GCF_000696795.3 Halyomorpha halys
TTAAAGCTACTGAAATCTTTCATAACATGTGCAGAATGATAAAAATATAAATCATTGAACAAATTCTGATTTAGATATAAAGCTTGATTTTTTTTTTTTTTAAATAGTGCCTTTTGGGTGTAGTTTGGGGTTTTTTTTTATTATTTTTTTTTATAACCTCTCTCTTTTTTCGCTGTTTTTTAGCATTAATAAAAAAAATAAACTTCTTTTGACTATAATATTACAAATTATTACTTATAATTATACAAGTATGATTTACTTGGTGGTATACATTAGTTAAATATTTAATGTGTTATATTAGTGGTTAAAAAACAATAGCTGCTAATTTATATTTCCTTCCTACACCCTTTTTGACCAAATAAAAATTGATCAGAAATAAATAAAAATATTTTTTAGGAATACATTTAATAGACAAATCAATTATCCAGTTGAAATGAACAAGTATTTGATTTCATAAAAATAAGTTCATAAATAATAATAATAAATAAATAATAAGTATTCTATTTTGGACTATTAAGGTTCTATATTTTGTCCCTTAGTACTTACTGGGGAAGTGAATGTTTCAAAATTTATGCTCCCAATGATAATAGAAGATCACGTGGGCAGTGATTGTGTATAATGTTGATATACCCTCGCGATCCGTCAACAGACTGCGTTGATTAGTTATCGGATAGATGTTTGTATAGGATATTGGCTCATATCTCTGCTTCGTCCGGCAACGTCTCTCTGGAAATACCTTGCAACCCGGACACGCCAGCAAAAATTTATTCTATTTATTGTATTTTTTATTATTATTTGCATGCAGAATTTTATATGTAGATTGTCTATCCTGTTGTTACCTCTATCTTTTTTTTTTTTTTTTTTCTAAAAACTATTACAAAAGAAAGTGAAAATAAAAGTAAAACCAACTGGTTTCATGATTTCGAGGCTTAGAGTTTCTGACTTACTTATTTCAACTTTGATTTTTTGTTGATATTGCCATCATAGGACTAGAAAATTATTTAGATTTTGTTTGAAAATTGCATTTAAAATTAAAATCATGAATAAGCATTTATAAGTCTTAACTTAGATTTTATTGGACTTCAAACTTTCAAAAACATTTCAGAATTAATTTACCAGGAGCCTCTTTTAAGACAAGGAATGCATTCGTAGTATATAATTTTTTTTTTTCTTTTCCTATCCAAAAAGAAATACTCGGCACACATTTTTACTCCATCAAAATATGTCTGATCGAAATTTTTTCTTAAGAATTTCTAAGACACTCCAATCTCTAGCCACCGTTGAGATCTTCAACAATAGAAAGGGGATCCTCTTGAAGCTGCCTAGTGACTCGGAACTAACGGCTTTCTGATTGGTTGATAGATTTGCGGTAGCGGGTTGAAACGGAAGTGACTGGTGTCTGGTACTATTCTTCGGTTATCATTCTTTTAAATTGTTCATTGGAGCTCATGATTTCTTGTGGCGATATTATGGAATCACTTTTTAGACAAGTTAAAAGAAAGAATGTTTTATTTTGCCTGGACAATGTATTCTAAAATTGTGAAAGAGAAACATTTATAACCCTTTTTAGCTGGAATAAATACCAATTACTCAAAGTAATGATGAATCTTGTGTTTTACCTACGAGCGATGGAAGAAAGGATGCTCGTCTCTGTGTTGAACGGGACTCGGATCAGTTGCGTGAGAAGAAATGAGTCGTTACTAAAACAAAGAAGTAGCGGACCTGCACCGGGAACTGAAATAAAAATGTGGCGACCTCTTTACATCTCCTCATCCCTGCTTATTTATTTTTTACTAATATGAGGGATTGAACGCAACGCTGCATAATTAAAACCAATATTAGTTAAAACCTCTCTCTGCTTAAGTCGGAAGCTATTCGACTATGGAATATTATCTAGTTTATATATATGTATGTATAATCAGAACATCGGTCTGTGTTAACATGGTAACGACACTGGATTTGAATAAACGACGCTATATTGAGTGTTCTGAGACAAGGAGATTCTCTCACCAATAATGTCCGACCTAGATAGGTGATTTGAAGAACATCTCGCGAAAATGGTCATGATCCAAAATCGTCGGAATGAAACATGAAATTCTAGCATACGCGAACTACATTGAGGTCCTTGGAAGTAACCAAGATGACATGGAAAGACTCTAATTGGAGTATTAGAGGAAATTGCTGGCAAACAAAAGATAATAAAACAAAGTATATTATTGTAAACCAAATAATCCACCCTAACAACATGGCCCAATTCCTCGGTCCCTCTAGGGGACGGGTAACATAGTAA
>NW_027114921.1:39230-43651 GCF_000696795.3 Halyomorpha halys
AATATTTATTTATCGCAATTTACAACTGTACATTATAATACATTTAGTTAATCTGATGTAAGTTAAATTGAAGTGTTACAGGCGTGTAGAGAAACTATCCATTGGTAGCACTCTAATGACATTTTACATTAGCTGGTCTCGTGGCCATCATCTTTTCAGGTGCCTCGGAGGATTGTTAGGAATGGAAGAACAGGGTTGATTAAAATAGAAAATAATAATAATACAAAACTGAAGAAATAATATTTCTTTTTTCCCTTCCGACCATATTCTTGTCTCTTCAATGGTAAATGCACAAGCTTTCTTTCCCTTTTAATATTTTTCCAATTTTTTAGTTGTTACCTTTAGTGAAAAATATTTTTATTTACATATATTGCTGTTCTTTAACAATATAAATCTTCAGTTATATGTTCTTTCCAAAAAAATGTTTTCTTTTTTATTATATGTTGAAAAAGTATATAATGTCCTCCGGCTTGAGGATGTATTCCCTTTTACAAGAGGTTTTGTTATATTCTTGTCTGTTCCCCTCTATCTTTTATACATTTAATTTTATTTCGTCATCTTTTTTAAAATTAATTATTAAATAATTCCCCTTTTATTTAAGAAATAGTTTTAAAAAGTGACGACAGAAAATCTTTTGATAGGGAATATATCCTGAAGGCATAAAGGACTATGAAACATTGTTTTTTTATATAAAGAAAAGGAATATTTTAAAGTTTTTATTAATACATAATTTTCTTAAAAATGTAATTATCAATGAAAATTCGTATTATTGAATTAAGGCTTTCTGGTATAAGAATGAAAAATGTAATATGATTTTTTTTCTCTTGATTACTACAAGTTACTTATCCTATCTGCCTATCAATTGTTATATGCGCATATAATGTTATCTTGATTGAAGAATATAAATAAATTAAATTATTGATTTGGTTTTTTGTTGCAAGTGATCACTTAAATTCGTTTATGTTTTTTCAGTATTTTTTTTAATAACTCTAATCATCCGGAAGACTTCTTTTATTCCCCCGTGAGCATTGTTTCAGAACGAGATCATAATTCCGTTGCAGTTGTCATGGATTATTCTCATTATACTCGGATTTCTCGTTCTTATTAACTTTCACCAGGTCATTGTTTCTCCTTTAATATTATTTCGTCATAACTTTTATTTTTACTTTTTTCTTTTGCTTTCTCTCTACCGAAGGTTAGGAAGTAACCCTCGGTGTATTCTTGTATTCTTGCAGAACTTATTTTAAATTTATGTCGCAAGGTACGAATTTGGTTACACCTATTACCATATTACTGGTAATCTGTTTTCGGTTACATTTGTTAGGAACTGTGCGGGTACCTATGCTCAAATATATTTACTTTGGCATCTCTAAATTTCAGAAAAGCTCTTCACATTTATCTCTAATCTGGATGCTAGTGTGAAATATGTGTATTACAAAGTTTATCAACTTTAATCCTCTATTTTAGCTTACCAATAAGCAAACGTATTTTTCTTGCAACACCCATATTACAAAAAACGACACTTGCGATCTGGCCTAAACTTGGGATAAGTGTATCAATAGTGTGATAAAAATATCATCCAGTACTGTTTAAGTAAAATAAATTGATCCAATTTTAGTCCGACGTAGAAGGTTACGTGTTGTGATAAACAATAATAGTGAACATTAACTGTTTAATTTAATTTTTACTCTAATCTGAAAAATTGACAAAATATAGTAATTGTGGACTGAAATTAATGATCTGGGCCGAATAGCCTGCATAAAGTTTCTTTACAATTGATGTGGTTCTAAAATCGTATTAAGATTTTCCTCAAAGATTGCTGAATTGGCCGAAACGTCAGATTTATAAATAAATATTAATTGTTTTGAGACTAAAATTAGATAAAATTTATTTTATTTAAACAAAAATAACCAGTCTCATGATAGTGTTAAGATTATATATAAAATCATCCACTACTTTTGCGTTCCTATGCAAAGAATGAATTTCTTGGATTCGTCTATATATCAAAAACTGATCCTATAGATTTTATACTCCAGTGACAACCCACTAATAACTACATATAATTATAATATAAATCTACAGAAAAGAGATAATTCTCAGAAAATGCAATTTTCATGGTAGTAAGAGGCTAAGTTAAGAAGGATAAAAATTTTGATGTGCTTGTACTTGTAGCCAGGGTTTTTTTATCTTTTTTATGAACATTTTTATCTAATTTCTTCGTATTTTTTACACAAAGAATGATTAACGCCATTGACATCGTATTTATTATGTATTATCTCTTCAGTGCCCTTGCAAAATGAATTTTATTTTAATTTGTTAATCTGTTTGAAGAAATATATATTCAATATAATATATATAAATATATTCAAATACGTGGAGTGATGTAGTTATCGTAATATTGCGTATTATGGGAGCCTCATTTGGGTAAAAATATGGGAGAGCTCGATGGAAATGGAAGGGAATTTTCTCGCTGTATGAATATTAGAGCGGAAAACATGCTAATAACCCGGTCCGGAAAACTGCTTCAAGTCCTGAGGAAAACTTCCAACTTCGGACCACGCTTCTAATCTGTTCTACCTAGGTTTGGTAGAACCTTTTCAAAACCCCCTTTTTTCGGTTGAAATACTGAACCATACAAGAAGCCGTAGTTGGTGTTTGAAAATAATTATTACGTAGTATGTGTACGTAGTTACACCTAAAATTATAGAAAATACTACTAATGATTTTGTATGATAGTCCAATATTTTTTCTTTATGTGTCAGCCTGCGTGTTGGAAAGGTTAATCGTGTGCAAATTATACAATTTACTGCGTATTTAAAACTGTAAAGTTGAGCTATTAAGTTAACTTAATAATTTAAAACGTCTTAGAATAATTTTAAAATTATGAAGTTCACATATTTTGTTAAGATTCAATAATTAATATATTTTTTTAAATTTAAAAACCAATTAACAAAGGCAGCAGAATATCTCTTGGTCTTCGACAATGGATGGTACAGTTAATACGCGCATGGCTTAAGGTTCTATGGCGTCCTTTAGTCGGAACTATTATAACAATTATAGATTAAGTGACAATCCTAGTAGATTAATTGGAAACTTCTTGGGTGTTTTTTAAGGAAGACTATTTATAAAATAATCTGACTGTGAGATGTTGGAATGGAGTCGCGTGAAATCTCTGCAATATGGCCCTCGGAAGGACTTGAGGTGATAAGAACCAACGGCAGGGGCATGAAGAAACATATGTATACATCTACCTTCCGGAGAGCGGTTAACGTTTTTGCTACGATGATAATATTCCATGGTGATGTACCTTGAGGAAAAAGTGCATTATTGCTTAATGCCTATCAGGAGTATGCAAGTATACAATTTTTGATATTTGGCCTAGGAGCTATAAATAAAACGAAGAAAATAGACTGCACTAAACATGAACCTAAGTCCACAAACAAATTAAAACAAATAGCCTTCGGCAAGCAAGAGAAAACATTACATGCAGAAAAGTCTTCTAATTCCACGCCTACATTAAGGAAAATCATGTGACACAGCATCTCATCCCAACTTATCATATAAATAAACTCAACCATGTACATTGACTTCACTAAGCCTCTTCTCAGGTTCCTTTTGACTTTTGCCCAAAATCCTGGTTGATTTTGATTAAGGCAATCCCGTACCAGCCCGTCCAAATAGTACACGACACGCTTACTCAGGTAAGAACTTGTCATTGTTCAGCAAATGTCTAGAAGCATTTACGTTGTATGATTGTGGCTAACACAATTATTATAGCTTGTACATTTGGTAGAGGTATATTTTAGAACTAGGTCGCTGAGAGGTAATCCTGGTTTGAGTTTGTGGAGAATCGATGAATAGGAGAGTAATTAAAGCGAAGTTCCTGTCACCGTGGAGGGACCTTCTTTTTCTGGTCTGAATAAAACTCGACCCAACTTTCCAGTTGGATTAAACAAGTCTGTCATTTCATTTTTTTTCCTTTCTTACTCGTTAGGGCAACTTCATTAAGAAAAATCGTTCCTGAAATTGGTCAGGACGTCGGGATCTAAAGAAAATAAATTTTAGGAGTTCTATCAATCGTTTGTATTCGAATAATTTTTTTGAGATCTCTCATCTCGTGCCTTGGAGTGTATCTCCTCTTGTTACGCGCTACCGTCCATAAAAAGAGTTTACTTGCATACTAAGTTGTAAATCTTCATCTTCCTTCTTCCTTTGCTTTTGGATAAAGCAAGATAATTATTATTTTCCCTTTATTATTCAATTAATATGTATTTGTTACTATTGGTCATTTAGTAATAAATTTATATACTATGTTAATTTCCAATTTCGGTACATCCACTTATGAGCAAACTCATCCTATAGTTGTTATTCCTAATATGTTGTAATGTATTATTTAAAGTTTTATTGAAAATTAAAATTTT
>NW_027114921.1:43783-50669 GCF_000696795.3 Halyomorpha halys
CAAGGGATGTGGTATTCTACAATGTATATTCATTTCAAGTAATATTTTTAATATAAAAGTAAAAATTATAAAAATCTTCCTGAAAATTTATATTACAGGCACAATAACCAATGTTGAACAATTTTTGATTTAATTACCATCTGCCTTAGTTTAATTAGGGGAGAGAAAGAAAGAAATTTATTCATTCATAAATTACCCAAATACATGGGGTTGCCACATTACACAGCATACTGATCAATCCGTGATCGGACATATATAAATTACATATTTTTATATGATATAATATAATAGAAAGATAATTTTTTTCCCCCACAGTATTTAATATATTATAGTTGCGACCTCCTTTGTTCATGTAATTTTTTTTTTTTAATGCACTTCGTTAATGATTTTGCTAATCTGTCCATGTTTGAAGAAAATATTTTTGTAAATTGCTGTTAAGTTTACTTCACTATTTTATGAAAAAGAAATTATGTATTTTTTTCCCCTTTTTATTGTTCTTATTTATTGAAATTGAAGCAGAGTCAATCACATTAAATTTCGATAAACTGTAAAAAAAAATTCACGTTTTTTCTAGTTTGTGAAAAAAAAAAAATCATGATGATTCGTTAATTTAAACGGCTATTTATATAAAGTGTTCAAAAATCGATTGACACCACCTTTTATTCAAGAGTTTTAATAATTTCGAAATGAAGTAAATAAAAGGACTTAGATGAAGTGTTTTTTTTTTATTGCTATTTTTGGTAACCAAGTCGACATTTTTAATGAATAGCATTGAAAAACATGATTTTAAAACATTGAGTGATTTTTCGTATCCGATACTGTCTGAGGGCGTTAATTGCCAAAAACCACTGACTTTTTTACGATTATTGACTCACGTTGATGTTACAGAATACAAAGAAAACGCAAGAAGAAAATCGTTTTTGAATTTTATTTCCCTTTTGGATCCGTAACCAAAACATCTTATGATAGGGACTCTTAAATAAATAAGACCTTTATTTCTTATGGGAAATTGTATTCTTTAAAGATTTTGTTCTTTATGTTTTTTCTACTATCACTCTTCCACAAATGTTGATTAAATAACATCATATCCTAGCACTTAATAATAGATTCTTTTTGAGTTTTATAGGAACATGTTATCAATCGATCCTGAAGTTTTAGTAATATATGTAAGTATGGTAAAACTACTAATCATCATGAACTATGATTCTTTTTTTAGGTTTGGCCACTGGCCGTATATTGTTACATTCTTCCCCCTTTCTTTCTTTCTCGAAATCTTCCTCTTCAAACTCAATGAAGACCGTTTTAAGAACATTGGAGAAGAGATATCCTGGAACTGATAGGTAGCGGACGGACGTGGCAGGTATACCATTCATAATCGGGACTGTATGTGCCCGCGGGCTGCACTTCTTCGTCACGGTAGCAGCTTCTAGGAAGAGCAGAGTTCAGTGAACTTAACAATGTCCGTCTGTATCGCTCTGGTACATTGTTTATTCGATATTATTTGTTTACTACTTTTATTTAATAATAATCTGCTAATTTATTTTTCTCTTTATGAATCAAATCCATCTTCCTCCTATGCCTATAACATTAATAATAACCTATGTCCCTCATGACTCCTCTCTTAGTCCTACATTATTTAATTTATATTATAATAACATAGACTACTAGAGGAGGAGACGTAATAATCCATAAAAATAGAAAAGGACATATAAGAGAGATAAAAATTTTTTTACACACTAAGGAAGTAAGATAAAAATAAATAAATGTCAAGAAACAATAAATAAGAAATACAAATAATAATAATTAATGAAAAAATCAGAACCCACCCACCTGTTGTGTTTAAAGCCTGGGAACCAGTGACTTTTTGTTTTTATTTTTACTTCTTCTTTTCTATAATTACGTCTCCTGTTAATTTTAAATCTAATAGTTTATTCTATTTCTTTTTTTATAGACAAATTTATTTTGTTTAAATTATATAAATTTGTTTACTTATGTTTATATAATTTTTAACCTCACTTTAGTTTACTTCTCTGTGTGTTATTATCTTACTTTGTCAACAAATTTTTAGTTGTTTTTTTATCTCTCTTATCCCTGAAAAAGCGCTACGAACCGGTGGAAAATAAATTTTTGTTAAATTTTTTTTTCTTTTTTGACCGCACTCCTGATCATCTTTATGTTCTATAAAATATTATATTTTCAATCGATGCGAATTTAAGTCACTATAATCCTCTTACAAACTGACAATACAGTATTCTTTACTTCTTCTTGCAGAATTAATACAATTTTAAATCTTAAATCTTTAAACCGATTCTTGAAATCTTCCTGAATACCTATTAAAAATAAAATGGAGGCCAAAAGCCAGTAATTGTTTTGATTGAACACCGTTCTTCGCTGTCCTGGAATATAATCACAAATATTACTGCAGTTCCATTGGCTAAGTCCGTGAAATATTTAGAAGTAAGACTAGAAGGTAAACTCATATCTAACCAAACTTTTAATTATAATAAAAAAAACTGAAGGAATGTTAACTGTTTCCCTTTTACAATAAGAAAAAATCCAAATTATCTGTTCGAAATAAATTAGTTCATTATAAAACAGTTTTAAGACCAACGTTACATCTGTTTCAACTGGAATTCTCAACTAATAAAACTACAAGTAGTTTTATCCTTTTATGGAAGATTATTTAATTAATAAATTAATACTAGTTATATATTTCTTCCTTTTTATTGCTATTATTTTTTGTTCATTTTTTCTCGACGTTTTGGGGTCCTTTCCCCATCTTCGGGATCACCTATAATTTTAATTTTTTGTTTTTATCTAGAACAATAATTTTTTTCTATATAGAGAAAAAACTTCAAAAAAGTTGTGCTGCCTAACTGTATTGGGTCGCGATGTGTTTATATCTAATATATGCATATTTATATCTATTCTGACATTTTTATTTTAAATTCTCATAAAAAAGCTTAGTACAGTGAGCTTATAACATATAATAGTAATAGATTGATTTTTTTTTTTGTTTTATCAATTTTTCTCTTTTATTTTATTTTTTTATGCTTATTTTAAATATTTTCTCCCTTAACCCAATACATCTTTTTTCCCTCTTAAAGCGAATCAAGCGAAAATTAAAATTTTAAATAAACTTAATAAATAATTATTGAAATAATAATATTGAAACATTAAGATTAAATTGTTTATATGAACAGTATGCTCAAATATATATATATATTTTTTTTTATAAAAACATCTTTTTTATATATAATAAATAATTAATACATATATAAATCCTCTTGTTAATTACGTCCATGTCATTCATGTTTTTTTTTATATTTATAATTATAATTGATTTTATATGGAGATTTACTCTGTTTAATTTATTTAACTCCGTCCTTTCATTACTTGACAACAGCTTGTCTACAATTCGTATCTTTCAATGTTTTATTTCATTTTTTTTTTTTTTTACCTTAAAACTACAAAGTTCTCAGAAAAGTACACTTAAAACACTCATTTGAATTATTTTAAGTGAGCCATTTAGCATCTCAGTAGTTTAGGTCTCATGTGAATAATTATTGAAAATTCTTAGGCATTCGTTCTGAAAAACTAGTATTATGTCTGTTGAGCAAATAATTATATTAAATACGATATCGTCGTTTAAACCGTTTGAACCCTAAACGGTTTACAATAGTCCTTGTAATCACGTTTTCCCATTGATCCTATGCTTGTTTGCGATGATAACAAATATTTGCATAATTATTGCATTATATGCATTAGCTCATGAAATATTAATTGCTAAACAAGCTGGGAATCGAATGTTAATGTATAGATGATAGATTCATTTGTGTTTTACTACCTTTACAATACCGTCAGCTAGATTTTAACGATGCGGCTGAACCTCATGCTCGTTCTTCTGTCTTTTAACTATTAAAAATAATTTTTGACTCACTAATTCAACGTAATCGTGGAAACAATTATTGAAGCTTGTTGAAAATAATTATATCAAATGATTTTATATTATGGATTATATGAAAACACAATCTCTTTGTAAGTATGTGTTATATTGTAATGTTTTGTCAATTCTTTCAATGTTTGTATCTTGTTTTTCATATAGCATAAGTGCAAAGTTGAAACTTGGGTTAACAAGTAGTTTTCTCTTATTATTTTGATATATTTATGAACTACCCTCCTACAATCTACTTCATACGGTTAATTATCTTCTTCCAGTATACACAATTTAGCATAACTTAGCCGGGTCAGCTATTTTTAGTATAATTTAAAAATTCATAAATAATAATCATATTTGTTCATTTTAAATATAAAAAGCAGCACAATTATTTTTATTTCGAGTTTATTATATTCTGGATATCATAATACTACTATATTAATTGCTAACTTCAAGGAAGTAAGCACTCTAACAAAATATTAAGTTATGTACAAAAATTATTGACCGTAACTGAATATGAAGGAAATGGTCCGGGTTGTAGTCAGAAGAAACAAAAAATATTTTTCAACTATTTATTTTCCGATCTATTCTAGTGCTGTCTTTCAACAAAAACCTGATGAAGTCTTTCAAAGTCGGACAAAACGTCGGGAAATATGTAGTTGATAACTATTTTTATTCCTTTTGATTGCTCCTCCGACCCTAAAATATTAAATTATTTAATACTAAAAAGTTATTTAAAATTAAATATATATATTTTATATCACATTTTGGTGTCACTTGACTCAATTTTTTTGGTGTGTATTCTATATTGTTTAATTTATGATCTTTTAAGTATTAAATTGTATCTGGGGATTTGATTGTTTTTTTATGGATATAATGCAATTCAATTTTGGTTTTACATCTTTTTATTTGCAAAAATATAATGTTAACACTTTATCTATTGCTGTGTGAACTATCTATCCGACGCTCTCGGGTTGTGTTAATCATTACCAGTGATACGATTCAGTCGACAACACATTTAATATCCTCTTCCTCTTGTAAACCAGCCGACTCATCTCTTCATCATTACAACTGCGTGTATCTTGTTTATTTGTTCTCAATCGCAATGGCCTATTTAAAAAAAAATGAATAAATATATTTAAATTTTAAAGTATTTAATTAAAAGTTAATGTAATCCCTGTTATTTAATAGTTGGTGGAACTTTTACAAGTTATAAAACTTGTTATAAATAATAACAGTAATAATCTAATGAAAACATTAACAAAATTACTCATTTTGAAAATAAAGGAAGAATTTTGAAGGATATTATATTTTTAAACAATGTTTCATTTAACTCCAAAAGACACCAGTTCTCCAGAGAAAACATTTCTCCGTACCTCATTTTTCACAAGAGCTGTTTCATAATTAGTAAATAACTATTAACTTAATAATGAGCGAAAAATATAATATTGCACCACTTTGTGACAACTCAATTTATACCGAGTATTATAGTAGTATGTATTGAACTGTGTTTAATGTACTTTTTCTATTTGGTTAGAACTTTTTTCTTGCAGTTGAAGTGAGATGTGCTATCTCCGCTCTGCATTTATTTCATCTGCTATGACATTGCCTGATTTGTTGAAACGTAAAGCTTTATGTTGGAATCTTTTTAAAATGGAAATCTTTAAAATGAAATTTATGTATTTTTTTTTTTAATAAGATAAATAATTAACGTATTAATTTTGTTTTATGGTGGATTAATTTTTTTTTTTCTTGCAGGTAAGTTGCTGGAAACTGTATTCTACCCTTAATTATCCTGAGGTATTTAATATAATATAAAAAATTCTAAATCCTTTTAAACACTTAAAAGTTACATTCCCTGGAAGTTCTTAAAACAAAGGATTTCGTTTATTTCTTCAGAAATTGAAAGTAGTGTGAATGTTTAATCTTTAATTTCTTGGTTTCAATTTTATTTATTTATTTTAAGAAGTAAAACTAAAATAAACTTTAGTTTTCCATTTGTTTGCGGCCTTAGCCAACTTGCTCAGCCTCCAATGGCTCATTACCAGTGATAGAGTGGGCTCAGGTATCCTCAGGTCGATTGTGTAAATATTGTATATAGGAGTGTAAATGTGACTAGAGATTCTTTTATTGTTATCATTATTTTATTTTTTTCGTGCACATAGTTTGATTATGTTCATTTTCTTTATCCTTCTGTTCGTATATATTTTAAGAGAGATTACATTTATTTTTATGTGCTTTTTTTTATTTTAGTATGAATACGATCTTTCATCACTTTTACCTATTGCCCACAACGGTGTAGCAGATTGTAATATCTATCAATAAATTAAGTTTTAAAATTAAAAAAAAAAAACAGTTTTAAATTATTTTTAAGTTAAGATAGCAGAGTACGTTAGCAATTTTTCTTCTACTGTATCGTAAAAAGATCAGGTTATCTTTTGTAAGAGGTTGAACTCCAAGCACCCAACCAAATCCTCAACTTAATTTGTAGGGACGTAGTATCAAACTGTCGGTGCCTGATTGGGTTCTTCCAAACCTAAATTGTAATAACACATTTCCTCTTGTCGATGTTAATTCCAATAGCAAACTAAATATTCAAGTTTGTTAAATGTCTATTTGATTCGTGTGAAATAGCACTGAACCGATAGCTAAACATACTCCGGATTCTCTTAATGTTGTTATTTTAGTTTATTTTTTGTTATAGTTGGGAGTCGCTTAAAAAAACAAAACAAAAAAACTTAGTACTATTTTTTTATATAAATGTTGCTTAAACTCTCTTTGTACCTTTGTAGCTAAAGCTCTCATCTATATATTGTCTATAAAATACTATACATACGTATGTGGAGATGAAAAGTGAAAATGAATCACTGACTAGAGATGGGCAGTGTAGGTGATATCTTGTTCCAAATATTTTATTTTTTAATTGTTGAATCTAATTTAGTTTTGTTT
>NW_027114921.1:50794-51149 GCF_000696795.3 Halyomorpha halys
TCTCTCTCTCTCTCTCTCTCTCTCTCTCTCTCTCTTCCTCCCTCCCTCCCAGCCTGAGCTGGTGGGCAGGACACCATCGAAATTGTCCCAAAGGGACTTATTAAGGAGACTGTAGCTGCTACACCATGGAAACCATGTTTTTTTAGCTACGTGAGGATCAGTTACCCCCTCCGGACGATCTGTACTCCCGCATCTCTGTTGGAAGGTTAAAACGAGCGGTCAAAGATCTCCATGGATAGTGCCAACTAAAAATAAAATAAATAAAACATATATACATGCATATGTATACATACTAGTTACACAAACACATTTAAGAATGAATAGTCTTGAAAGACAAGGATTAAGACCTGTTAGA
>NW_027114921.1:52001-54257 GCF_000696795.3 Halyomorpha halys
GAGATGATTACTAAACATTTGAAAGAACTTAAGCATCCGTATAGTACAAGGGGCGGGAAGAAAAAAAGGCAGTTATCTCACACCAATTTTTGATTACTTTAATGAAAACTATGTATAATTACTAGTCAAAACTGATGAGTCTGCCAAGTATAGTTAGGCGGAATAAAAAATGGCGGCTGGTTCAAAACTTTAAAAAAACATTAATTTTTATTTCGGAGCTCTACATCTTAAAAACTACCAACAACACTAGAAAATCTAAAAGAACATTATTTAAAGGAGAGTAAATTTCCTGAAATCTGAGCCCTGATAGTAATAGAGCTATTTACGTCCAATAATTCTCGAGATATAGTTTTTAAAAAACAACATTTCTTAAAAATCTACTGAAAGATTAGTAGTTAGTTAATTTATTTTGAGGAATCTATATCTCAGGAACTATGTGACGTACAGATGTCTATTAGCACTCAAATTAGTTTAACTAGATAGTTTTTTTAAGCTAGTTTAACGTATTATAAAGTAGTTTATTACCTTTACATTCATAGCAGTAGTATTTTTCATGATATTTGCTAAAATAAATTGATTTATAGTTGTTCGGACAAATTTTTATTCATATGTAAATATCATCATAAAAACTACTACCCCTACGAAGATAAATTTCAATAAATCCATATTCTCCTAGGAACTAAATTAATATAAAAAATTGATCAACATTCTTTTTATTATTATATTGTGGATTTAAAAAATTAAATTTAATTGCCTTTTGACGCCGATGCTTACGTTTTATATGTTATATAAAGTTAGCGGTGTCGGGTTTGATTAAATCTGGAACAGGTTACACTTGAGCTTTCCCTTGATAAGCGATATTACTAATTTCCTTTGTACCTCTGAGACCGAGCATTTGTATTCTATTCCCTTTGTGCAGTCAAAATAATATTTTGCCGCTTATGTAATTTTAGTCGTTCCTTTGCTCTTTGCTTTCGCCCTCATTGGTATGCAGGAGCCGTGAGGCCTCTTTTAGTCAAGCGATAATAAGTAACTCTATTGTAAATTTTATCGTTGTTAAATATTTAATATTGTATTATCTTGTTTGAGCTGTTCTTTTTTAATTTTTTTCTTAGACTAGTTTATGAAAATTAGCCATTTTTAAAGGTTTTTGCCTCTATGGTTCATTGTAAACAACAAAATGATAATTGTTCTTTATACTGCAGTTAAGTATTGACGTTTAATATATCGAGAGACAAATGCTTTGTTCGACAATGCTGCCCAGATCTATCGGATTGCTAAAAGCACACAGCATGCTTATCAAACCCTGATTGTATTTATAAGCATTACTATAACTAACAAAGATAATAAAGGCTTAACGAACCCGAAGGTTCGAAGCCGATACCTCCAATCGTTCTGTACATCTTTCCAGTTACACCCCTCCAAACCCAAGTATATTAAATCAGTTTTAACTCAATCCTTCCATCTACGTTTCAGTCTACTCCTCGGACGTTTACCCGTTCAGTGTTTAGACTAACAATGATACAATTTCTTTTCTACTTTTTATTTTTTTAAACAATTACTTACTATAATCTAAACACAATCTTTTCAAATATTATTTTTTTGTACAATTTTCTTTTATTTTTGTGTATATATTTTTCCTCCTTTTCGTACAAAGTTATATTACATTTTTGTTCTCAACCCTATCTATGCTATTCTCATATCTTCCTTCTCCAATAATCTGCAACACACGTTCAATCCGTTTCAAAAAAGTAATCCTAGCATTAGAACAATTTAAAAAACTAATAAATAAGTTGAAAAACTAATTAATAAAGTTTATTCTTAATATAAAACCATTTTTATACTTTTTTCCTCTCAACTTTTATTCTTTAAAATTTCTCCAACGTTTCGGCCCTCAGGCCACCACCTACAAAAAGTTTTTTTATTTTTATAAAGCAATTACAAAACCCCAAAAAACAGCATTGGTTCAACATGTTCAAAATAGGCGTAAATTTGATTTTGAAAATGTCCAGGTCATTCATAAAGAAAATAATAATTTTAGGAGAGAGATATTAGAATCGATTTACTTCTCAGAAAATATAAATTATACTGTCAATTTCAAATCCGATTCTAAGGGACTAAACACAATATTATTCTGAAATTTTGAGCAAAATAAATATGTAACAAGCATATATAAAATAATTAATCTAATTAATAAAGTTTATAAACTAAATAAAAAAGTTAAAAGAAATGAATAAATAAGTTAAAACAAAACCA
>NW_027114921.1:55207-55565 GCF_000696795.3 Halyomorpha halys
ATCAAACTATGTATATGAAGAAATTAATAAATATAAAAATAAAATTTTGAACTAATCTGACAATAAAATAAAAGCAATACACAGGTTTACACTAGTATGTGCGGTATTTACACTCTCGATAGGAGGATCCCCACGCATGAGGGGTAGAGCAGGGCTCTTCGAGATCCCAGCCAACTCACCTCGTCACTGGTACTTAGCCAGTGGAGGCTAAGTAAGTGCGCTAATGCCGCAAGCCTATGAATATTAAATATTAATATTAAAGCTTATATTATTTCAAAAATTTTTTGAGACAAGGTAATATTTATTAAATAAATCAATTTTATATCCAAATCAGTCTCAACACTTTATTTATTCATTT
>NW_027114921.1:56050-70071 GCF_000696795.3 Halyomorpha halys
TAAAGCTTATATCAAATTTATAATAAAAAGATAAACTGCAAATATTTCTGTAGCTTCTATCCAGAACAAAATCGTGCAAGAAGAAAATAAAGATTGATTCTAAACCTATCTTGGTCCCAAACACGGAGCCGGTATGTACACAACTGTGTTAGGAGCGTTCCTCATTTCCCCTACGGCGAACAAAAGTGGGTCTCAGCGATTAAGCCGCTTGAAGGGAAAGTCTCGATCAAATAGAGCGGCAAAGGAGTTCCTCCGCCCAAACCGCATTTACTTCACAGCTGTTCTTTTTTCGTAACTGCTTATAGATTTTTTTTAAAGTAATTAAAATTACATAATTTTTGTTTTAAAAAAATCTATTATCTTTAAAAATTATCATGTATCTTAATTTTAAGAAATAAATTCCAGCTCTGATTTTTTTGTATTTACTATTAAGGCTAGAGTTTTAAATGATACTTTCAATATATCTTAGCTGAAAACCATAACAAAATAAATAAGCTCTTCTATTTCTAGTTACTATATTGTTGTCTTTATAAGTGTGAAGTTAATAGCATTTTAATTTAGCCAGGTTTCACTTTAATGGGTGGAAAATATTTACACATATCATCATTTGACAACGTGAGTCAGCAATTGTAAATTCAGTTTTTCAAGGCCATTTCATCAAAATGTAAATGATATTTTAATATTTTATTATGAATTTCCTTTAAGTAAGAAAACTATACAGCTACTTTTAGCTCTATTAGTTTTTGACTCAGTTTGGTATTTTTTGTTCTTCTTTATACGATTATTTAATAATTAATCCTTATTATTTCGGTATTTTTAACTAGTTTCTATTTACTTTTGATTAATCAGTAATTTATTACTAGTTTATTTTTATTTTATTTTTGTTTTTTAGATTTTCTATATCTCTTAATTTACATATAATGAAATATATATATTGTATTTTTAGTTATATATTACATAGTATTATTTTATTATCTTTGTATTTTTGAAATTTACTGTAAGTTGTCTTTTTTAGTTAGTTATATATTAGCTAGTATTTTTATGGTTTTATATTGTACAATAAGATTTTTTTATCTCATCTTTTACTTATATTTTTTAATCTTATTTATTTCCAACCCCC
Source organism: Halyomorpha halys (assembly GCF_000696795.3). Taxonomy (NCBI): domain Eukaryota; kingdom Metazoa; phylum Arthropoda; class Insecta; order Hemiptera; family Pentatomidae; genus Halyomorpha; species Halyomorpha halys. The sequence goes on from NW_027114921.1 coordinate 57,171, forward strand.
TCTGTGTCTCTCTCGTCTATTAGGTGATAATAAATAATTAGCGATGAAAAATTCTGTTTTTAATAATTATAATTGTTACTATTCCGTTCAAAGAACTATTATGAGATAATATTATTTTTCTCAACAGTGTTATTCGATTGATCAGAGCTTTATTATATTTTAGTACTATATTTTAGTCTAATATAAATTACTCTGAATAATCTCCATTTTTCTCAGCACCAAAAACTTATATAAGTCCGAGGATCCTAAAATAAAATGCTTTAGTATTAATTGGTGCATCTTTTGGATCTTAATATTATCTTATTGACAAAACAGGTAATTTTAAAACATATAGTAATGTTTGCGAAATTGTGGACAAGAGCTCTGTAAGGCATAGTTTAAGGTTTATGAGTAGTTTCTTGTATAATGGTGGAGGTACGACCACTTTAAGTACTAAACTAAAGTTATGGAGGTACTAAGGTATAACCTTCATAGACTGCATATTAAAGGAGGGAGTATAATGAATAGCTACTACGAAAATTGAAGCCAAAAAGCCCTTATGATTAACTCTAGAGGTGTATTCGAGTTTGTTTTTTTCTACTTTCTTAATATACTGTTTACATCTTATATTTTTTCTTAACTCAGTGCTTAAGGTAAGCTCTTTTGCCAATGAGAAAAAGCTCCAGATTGACTCTTCTGTTCCCGAGGATGTCACCGAACTCTCAGAATAGGCCGAACCGTGATTTCCTCCTGACGAATAAAGTTGTACTTAACCCCTCCTTCCTGCTATTTCCATCAACAGCTCCTTACCTTCCCTTTTGCGTGCTGTGCCGTATATTCTCGTTTCCCCTGCCGAATGATGATGGAAGCTCAGAATTGCCTGGCATATCCGTCACATCCCTTTCAGCGGGTCCCTCCGGCTATAATGTGATTCCTCTTACGTGCCTGCAATGTAATACCCGACCCCTGGGCAAGGCCGAGACCCCCTCGACGACACCCCCCTTCAAAGGCCATTAAGTTCTCCCGTAGCCCTCCCTCTCTTCGATCTGTTGGGCGCATTGTATAACCCTGCTCACTGGGACGGAATAAGCTGAATCCCTAATGTTTCTGCCACAATAGAACTTCGGGGAAGAATAGTAGGTACGTCCCCCAATTGCTGTGTGGGTAACCATACCTTTCAATGTAGGGACAAAGTATCTTATAAGGGAATAAGTTCAGGTTATACAATATACAATGTACTACTCCCTAAATGATATGCTAGTCCTCATAAGTAATTTACTTAGTTACCGAGGTGCCTGGGAAATAAAACTTTATTAACTTTTTACTAACAAGAGCAATGGTCCATTGTCGTGAAATGCTATAATTAATATAGATGTTTATGTTTTATATTCCCTTACAATCCAAAATCCTCAATGCTCCTTACTTTGTCACAAATAAAATCATACATAAAGACCTTAATGTTCCCTATGTAACCGATCTAGCCCGAACCAGATATCATTCCTTCCATTATAAGCTCCCTAGTTTCTAACCTTGCATCCTCTTCCATTCCTGACAATCCTCCGAGGCGTCTGAAAAGAAGATGGTCACAAGACCAGTTAATGTAAAATGTCATGAGAGTGCTACCAATGGGTAGTTTCTCTACACGCCTGTAACACTCCAATTTAACTTAGATCAGATTTACTAAATGTATTATAATGTACAGTTGTAAATAGGAATAAAAAAATATTAAAAAAAAAAGTTTTATATTCATCTATTTCATTATATTATTGGATTGTATAAGGGAAGGAATGGAAGACCTCGCGATGGATAAATGAGATCAAGCAAAAATTAATGTTAACTATCGATTTTTAATAACATGCTTTTGAATATTTATATTCAGTATTTGGAGTCTAAATGTCTGAAAAAAAAAAAAAAAAAAAATTTTGGGGACATAATATTAAGAAGAGAAATACTCACTATTTTTTCTCTTAGAATTATACAATTCACACCTACTAGCCAGAAACATTAAGTAAAAAAGTATACCTCCTACTTTTTCCTGCTGTTAACTATGGATAAGGAAGGCCTCTATTTAAGGAGGGAAGAGAAAAAATTCAAAACTAATATCAGGAGGTTTCAAGTTTTTTCGGCTGGAAAAGTAAAAAATATTGACCAAAACGTTTATGGGAAGATTGTACAAAGGCTGATCTTATCGATGTAACTGAACCATGTATTGGAAAGTGTGTTAGGAATTTAATCTTCGGGTTTTGTTAGTCTTCAGTATTGCTATTGAATTAGAGCTATATAAACTATTAATGAGATTCTAATGTATTTAGTAAACTTTTATTTTTTAATGATTGATATAGCTCTGAATGTTTATACGTCTAATAGAATATTCCCTCATATTCAATGCACTAACATATGCCTGTTCCGGTGATAAACTAGTTGCGTGCCACCGAATATAATTTCTGGATTTTATTCCCGGCACCTATTAGTTGTTTTCAGGAGTCAGGTACAGTTTGAACTAGGTTTCTTGGGTGCTATAAAATAATATAAAAACTCAGTTTCCGTCTGAAAATAATCTAATAAAAAAATTTCATAATTACATCAGGAATTCTTGTAGCTTTTTCACTCATCTTACCATTTTTAAGCTGCACTGTATGCGCAAAATTATTTATTTTGTTTTTACTATTAATTTATTTAATTTAAAGAAAGTATCATAATGATTCATGAAACTTATTATTCTCTAATAGTGAACTATTATAAACAAGCTCCATCAATTAAAAAATTAAGAATTTTTTTTCACCTTTATTCGAATATAGTTATACTAATGACGCCATTGCCTTTGAGTGTATATTTATTTTCTTCAGTCGATTATATCCTTACAAAATATTTGAAAATCTCCGTCTATTAGTTCCATCGACTTTCGGGTTGATAATATGCCGAACGACAGTGGAACCATGCCAATCGCTGCTACCATTTCACCACATTTTAAATGAGTAAATACGATTTATTCCGCTAAATTTCTTAGTAGTCCGTTGACCCGAAACTGGATTTCCTACTTCTTTTTTTTTCAATTACATTTATTTCTGGATTTATAAGTAATAAACTGTATTAATGAATTCGTGTTAGTAATCATTACCAGTTATAATATCACCTTACGAAAGAAGCCTCGAAGTGTGTTATTACTCTGATAGAAGATCTCTGAGGTAACTTCCTACCGTTATTTATGTATAAAAAAAATAATTATTATAAAAATATCTTCCTATGATCTAGGACCGGGGATTGCATGACATTAAAAAAAAATAACATACTTTCGAGTTGATTAATTATATTTCCATGGGAGATTTCTATTTAGAAACACAATTTACTTCTATACTGTTTTTAATTATAATCTGTACCACTATGACCCATGAAGAGTTAGAGGTTCAGTACTTTGTAAAGAAGTACTGTTACTAGAGCAACGGTTGTGCAAGGAGGTTATTTGGTCAGAATCACGCTCGACCGCCAGATTTTTATCCAATTTAAGGGTACACAATTTATGAGGTTGGGTGGACCCCAGGATGGCTCCAGAACCCGCGGGGTTCTGTAAAAAATATTTAACTGTTTCAAAATATACTATATTCTCGTTGTACATCTTCCAGGATAACCCTGATGAGTGGGTTATTAACAATGTTTTCTATTATTTCGTGTGCCCCTCTTGACCCGGGACCATCTTCCAGTCGTTTTTGATTTCTTGGTGGACTCAATCCATCAAGTGGTGGGGTATTCTTTGATAAAATTGACCTACTGCAGTCTGTCCGGTAGGAACAAACTCTTTGTGGATTGAACAAACTTCTTTGGCGTTGAACGCAGAAAAAATAAGTTTTTTTAGTTTAAACGAAGTTTCGACTAGGTTCATCGTGGCAAAACTTCCATGCTTTGTTTCACAGCATTAAGTAAGCCTAAAAGGGATGTAATTCGTCACGATTCCAGTGGTAGCTTAGACTAGGTCCCTTAAAGCCTTCCACGTGATGAGTTCCAAGGAACTTATGAACGATGCAAAAAACGCCGGTGTGTTGATGTCCGAGGGTCAAATATTAAAGACTGTTGTACAAAGAAATATTAAAGTTTGTTGTACAAAATTGTTTAGTATATTTCTTGTTTTGAGACCAGTCTTGAAACTATGTGAACACACCATGTACCTTAGATCATCAGAGTCATGCTCATATAAACTAGATGTTATATATTAAAAACAACCAATTTCTACACAAGTTTGTATTTGTATTAGTTATTGTTTCACTATAAAAAAAACAATTAAATTGTACTGAAGTATTACTTAATTTGTATTAATATACATATGTACAAAAAGCTACGATATGAAAGTTATATTTAAAATTGAGGACCAATGCAAGAAGTAGGTATGTTAATTACATTTTACCAAAAATTAGTTAACTAAATCATTTAACGTTAATGTTAGCAAAGTCTTAAACTAAAAACCACAATTTTCAACCAGTTCTTGTCTACCCTCTGAATTATACAGGGATTGGTTGTTAAATCAAGTTTATTTTGCTGCAGAAGCAATTATACGGATTCTTTCTCAAATTTGCTGTCATATCCAATTCGTTTGTAGTATTTAATCTGGTTTACAAAATAGGATTATAAATATTTGAAAATAAAACAGTTGATATATTAACTTTAATTTATTGCCGTAATTAACGTTTTCTGTTTTTAATTTTCAGGTAAGTTGCTGCAAAATGAATTTATTGCTATGAGTATTACCAGGTATTTGATTTTTTGTTTTATTTTTCATTTTCTCAATATGTTTCAACATAAAAGTTTAAATTTATGGAATCCTTCGGCACAGTTTTTGTGTATTAAATTTCTGAGTCCAAATTTTCTTGATTTATTTATTTTTTTCTCTAATATATGAGGAAAAATATAACGAATGTGTATGTAATCGAATTTTTATGCCATTGCAAATTTATTTGCTTGAATTTTTTTAAATTACTAATCAAATATCTTTAGGAAGTAGATTAATCGAATACAATTTTGTGATAAATTTGTATATTTAAAAATAAATGTATATTTTGACTGTTATAAGAAGTATACAATCAAGTTAGTTCCAAGGCCAATAACGTGGAAAAAGGTACTAATTTTCTAAAAGAATAATAAAATGTTATCTATAAAAATAAATTGGTTATATTCATTATTTAATACAACAAACAAAGCTGTGTATGCCAATTTATTTATGAACTATGATAATTGTACCTATACTTCATCGTCCATTTATTTGGTCAGATGATGAAATAATATTTTTTTTTTAATTGTTTATCTTTAGAATTTTGTCATGAAAAAGACAGAATAAAAGAAAAATTGTTAATTGAGAGTTCTTTCACTGTTATGGGGGTATTCTTGTGTGTTTCTACATTTAAATGTAATTATATTATTAATAATTAAGATTGCTGTTGTTAAAGAGTTTATATTTTTTTTTCATCACATGCTTTCTAGACTGATAAAATAACGGAATCTGCAAAAAGAAAAAAAGGAAAACTTGTTAAAGTTATTTTATTGTGAAGAGGAAGCAGATGACATCTGTGACCAGTTCTATTAGCAAAGGCTGGATCTGGTTCAGATTGAGAAACCGGATAGAACTGGATTTCGAGTCGATAGTGTCCCTCCAACCTTATGGTTTTTACCAACACCCTTGTGCAGAATATCTGTGTTCTCTTATTATTTGAAAAAAATCAAAATATTGATTACTCTTAATGTTTATATTAGCCAAAATAACTAGATATTCTCAATCCCCACAGTATGGTAACATTTCAATGTCATGTTACACTTATACCATTGTCTTATATTGACCTTACAATTGTTCCTTTGTTCATTGTTTTTTTTCAATATTGTCCGTATAACCTTATAAATGACTGGACAAGGTTTTGGTCTTGCTCCGAAAGCTTAAAAAGCCCATTACACTGCTAAGTAAATGGAAGAACTTTTTTTTATACCGAATCGATCATCGGAGATCAGCCATTGCCGGCGGTTACGAGCCACTAAGCCGACAAGAGAGGCGTGAACCTTGAAGAGCTGAGGACATTTCCCTCAAGGTTTCTAACCCGGAAAAGGAAAATCAAATGGTTTTCTAAGGACAAAAACTTTCCTGATTCCTGGCTGAATCATCTGGTGAGATGAGTAATCACTGAATAATTAATTTTTTGATAAAGTTTCACTAAATAGATATTCGAATACTCCTGATTAATTGTTGCCAGACTTTTTGTGCAAGTTACTGTGTTTTAAATTAGAAACATGCAGAGGGGGTTGGCCTAGTTAAATAAAAATATAAATTTATTTATAAGAAGGGGAAAAAAAATGAAAGAAAAATCAATCAAAATACTAGCTAAAATATAATTAACTCCAAAAAATAAAACTAACGAACTAAAATTACAATCTACATTTCTTGAGATAGAAGTTAAAGAACAAATTAAAGAAAGAAAAATCTTAGTGTACAAAGGAAGAAAAACTAAATACTAGCTAAAATATAATTAAATCCGAAAAAAAAAATAAAACAACTTTTAACTAACTGGTAAATTTCGAATATACAAAGATAATGAAATAATGTTTAAAATAATATACAAATAAAGGATATGAAGATATAAATTAAGGAACAAATTAAAGAAAGTAAATGCTTAGTGCACAAAGGAAGAAAAACTAAATACTAGCTAAAATATAATTGAATCTGAAAAAAATAAATAAAACAACTTTTAAATTTCGAATATACAAAGATAATGAAATGATGTTGTTTAAAATGATATACAAATTAAGGATATAAAGATATAAATTAAGGAACACATTAAAGAAAGTAAATGCTTAATGTACAAAGGAGGAAAAACAAAGTAATAGCTAAAATATAATTAACTATGAAAAAGAATAATAAAACAAATTAGTGTAAATTTTGAATACACCAAGATAATAAAATAATGCTGTTAAAAATATAACTAACTAAAAATACAATCTGCATTTCTTTAGATATAAATTAAGGAACACATTAAAGAAAGTAAATGCTTAATGTACAAAGGAAGAAAAACAAAATAATAGCTAAAATATAATTAACTATGAAAAAGAATAATAAAACAAATTAGTGTAAATTTTGAATACACCAAGATAATAAAATAATGCTGTTAAAAATATAACTAACTAAAAATACAATCTGCATTTCTTTAGATATAAATTAAGCAACACATTAAAGAAAGAAAATGCTTAATGCATAATAAAAAGGAAGAACAAAATACTAGCTAAAATAAATTTAAACAATTTTAATTACAGAACAAAAGAGAAAAAATGAACTTTCACTAAATTACAGGTAACTAACACATTTGGTAAGGGACAAACATTACAAATCAACTGAAAATTACTCGATGAAATTAAAACTTCACTAGTGTTATTGTGATAACTGTAATTATTGGCTCTTTGAAACATTCATTTTTGTCGTTTTAAACTAGTAAGCCATCTTAATTTTAATTACTCAAAAAGTTAATAATTTTTTTTAAATTAGGCACTATAAAAAATAAGAAAATGGTGCACGCATCACACAATTTTCACTTACATGCAACTTGAAATGCTTAATGTACAAAGGAAGAAAAACAAAATTCCAGCTAAAATATAATTTAAATTAAGGAAAATAGGAAAAAAAATTAATTGTCTATAGATGAATGATAAATTAATACATTTGATAAGAGTCAAACATTACAAAGCAACTGAAAATTTCTTGATGAATAAAAAGAAACTAGTTCTCACGAAATCTACATTAAAAAAAACAAAGTTCTCACAAAAAAAAAAAAAAAAAGAAACCAAAACACATCTATTTCAAGTAGCAAACCCTAAAGGCACATACAATATTAACATACAGAAATGATCAATACTAATTATAGTAATTTTTAACTTTAGGAATGAGTTATTTCTCAAAGTTCTCCTAGGAACTTGCATTTTATACTTTCCTACGCAATACAATGTTTCAAATCGTAAAGTTAAAATTGGAGGGTGGGCTAGCGGTCTAATCGTAAAAACACAATAAAAGTCATGGCCTTACTTCCTCTCCTCTGATACTAGCTTACAGGCAAAAGGCTTTGTAGTCAATGGTATCTAAAAATATTTCTGAAATCGTGGAGTGTGGTCTGTAGAAATTTCAGTTACTTTTCAAATATTAACCTTTACCAAAAATAATGTATGTTTAATAAAAAAATAATTATTCAAATATTATTACTTCTATTATTATACTTCTAGTAATAATTTATGAGGATTATTAAGGAATAAAAACAAAAAGAGGAGAATAAATTCTCACTTTCTCCGTTGTATAGGTGCGTATGTTTTTAATATTATATTCTTAAAGGGTTATATTTTCCAACCCCCGGCTACTAAATCAGTATTCATCCCCTAACAGGAATTGTTTTTTCTGATCTGGATGGGCATAAAAAAAAAACGCGAACCCGGGTCGTTTGAAGAAACCTTGTTGGGCATTAAAGGTTGTATATATTCCAATAGGGCAGCATTTATTGAATAATACATGTGTGGTGTGGATGTGTGTGTCAGCTAGGTTTGCTCAAGCTTACCCCTTTCGGTTCAACCCCCTCCAAATTCATCCTTCTGAATAATGTGGCGTAACAGTGTATGTGAACGAGATTTGTGCACCCCCCTCTTTAATCTCCAGTAGTACTTTATAAATAAATAAAATGGCATTTATTCTTCATATTGTAAAGTTTGACTGACCCTTGATCCTTACACGGCCCTTTAAACAAAGGAGTATTTGACATTTGTAAGATAAATGAGATTTTTGCAGAAGAGTTCAGTCCTGTGTTATTCTTCAAGAATTTTATAAGCATATTAGTATTCCTCACATACAGTGAAATCGGTATTTGTACAAGAAGATTTACATTTATCTGTACCATGGCGTAACTCCCTCCGGGTGTCCTACCTGATACATAAGTAAGGTATACTCCAAAGTAAAAATGAAGTCAGAAATTGAGGGTTTTCGGGCCTCATGTTAACTTTGAGGTTAATAGGAATGTCCGCCATTGTAATCTAAACTTTAAAAAGGGAGCTGATGATTGGCTCTTATTTCTCTACCACGCACCCGGAGATTATCAGAAGGCCTTTTTTGGTTTCACTTTTCCTGTTAGATCATCCCCTCCATCTACTACTTCCGCCGAGATTAATGCTATTTTTTAAAAATTATTTATTTAATGTAATTTACAACTTTACAAAATAATAGGTAAATATGTTGTATGTTTCATATACACTTAAAAATCTTGGGATGGAACCACCCATTGGTGGTACTTCAAACATTAATTTAAAGTAGAAAGTCCCATGGCCATCTTCTTTTCAGACGCCTCGGAGGATTAGCAGGGATTGTTAAGGATGAAAGATTAAGAATTAATGGGTTAGGATGGTTAAGGAGGAATGAAAAGACGCATATATGTTTTTGGTCAAATCTGCAACGAATGGGATGTTAAGGTCTTTGTAAATGAGTTTATTTGTGATGTAATAAGGAGCATCATTTTGGATTGTAACGATTGGATGCGGGAGGAATTTGATGGTTTGGTAGAGCTCCAGAGCTCAATTCCATATGTCCAAATTGGTCTGATTATGGTAGTGTATACTAATTTTTTGTATACTGGAAGATTATTGATTGACCGTGTGTATAGATGAATGGAATATGGTCCGGGTGCGGTCAAAAAAACTCAAATAGTAGATAATTATACTATTAATTATAGTACATAATTCCAAGTAAGTCTCTTGTCAAGATGGAGTCTTAAGTATCGAATCTGTTCAACAGGCGTTAATGCTAATATATAGTTTTAATGTGCAGTAGTAAGGACGAACTAGCTGTCTGATCTTATAAATATTTTTTTTGTAAGGTGACATATTTGCTGAAGAAGATTTTGGGTGACTTAGCGTTTTGCATCGACCCATAGGAACAGAGTTGAGAAAAATAAAAACAATATACGTATTTACGTGGCTTCAATAAAGCTGACATTTTATATGGTGGTTCTTCTTATACTGTATATGTTCAGTAAGGTTGGGTTTTAAAAATATATAATCATATACTGCTCTAATACAAAGAAATTATTATGGCATTGAAGCAAAAAAACATGAGAAATCGAAGTACTAAGTACACGTCATACATTTAATGCAGATTTAAATATAAATAATTATTTTACTATTAGTACTGTGCACGAATGGACATGTTTAACTGAGGTTTATAAGAAGTGTTAAAATGTTTAACAATAACCCATAAAACATATTTGTATAAGATGACAGACGTTCCGCAATAAAATGTAATTTATTCTCGTTCTAATGTTGAATAATAGGACCCGGAAAGGATAACGACTACTTCGACGCGTCATAGAAATACAACTATCACTTAACGCCTCATTCGAATGCAAAGCCACACGTTTGGAGTGCTTTGTCTTATACAGAGCTTTATCACAAGAAGAAGGTTTAATGTACCTATTACTAAATAAAAATAAACTAAAGCCTTAATATCCTTTGTACAGAACTTAAATAAAAAAATACATTAGAATTCTTATGGTGTACTAAAGAAATGTTCCACGGTGCGACTATTAACTAAAACATAATAAAATGGCTTGTGTTGGACGCTCGGATCAATATTAGATTAAGAAGCCTAGAGGTGCTCAGAATATTAATTTCCTAAACAATAACAGGTTAAGGAAAAAAAAATTTACGATATCTAATAAATAAAAACCATGAAACCTAAAAATGGATGCCACCAATGGACAAGAGGTAAAAAAAAAAAAAAGAACTTGTTAGAATGTATCAACATCATATTTTGTAACTGAGAGATAGCATGTAGACTAAAATAAGTACTTTAGTTACTACTCTAGATTACCACTACATTAATTTTTTTTAATTACATAAATAATTTATCCTACTAGTGAGAAAATGTTCATGAATATAAAATTAATTTATTATTTATTTCTTAACATGTACGTGCGAATGTCAATTTTTTTTTTTAATTTTCTCTTAAGCTCAATTTCTTTATCCTGTGTATGTTTTCTTTAATATTATTTTATGAAAACTCAGAACTCTAATACTTATTTCTCTTGATTGTGGCAGCATCGTTCTTCAAAAAAAAATTAAAAACAAAAATAAATTATTTATTTCAATTTCGTACTGAAAAAAAAAACTTACACATCCTCATACATTTCTCAATTTTGACTATTTATCACATGTAAGTCGATAACTCTTGAAATCTCACAATATCACAACAACTTTCTATTTCATTTCAACATAATAACCCACTTAAAATTCGATATCTCATTTAGAGTACATACATATCCACCCAACTAAGATTATCTAACCAACCAGCTTTCATCAAAACAATGTCCATATCATTAACCGGATCGTAATTATTATACGTAACACAATGATGTTAGGGTTACGTTATTTTAATAAAGTAACAGTAACATATTAAGAAAACAGAGAAGAAAAAGAAATAAACACATCATTGATATTACTACTTCTAGTTTAAATTCGCAAATACAGTTCCATTAGAATTAATAACAGTTATTTATTTAAAAAATAAAAATAGTATGGAGTTAATTAAATAAAATGAATTGAATGATACAGAAATGAAGAAAGACGAAACTCTGAGTAGATATGAAATAAGGAAAGAAGAATATTCTAGGAAGTTTGACGAGATAGACAATAACAGATACGAAGATGGAGGAAAAAGGATAAAACTGTAAAAAGGGAAGACATAAATAGGAACTCCGAATTAAAATAAACCTTATTTTAATTTTATTTTTAACAGAATTTTTACTAAAAAAAAATTAATAAATGTGAAATTAAAAGGAAAATATATAAACAATACTTCACAGGAAAACATGCGTATAAAGAGAAATGCTTTGTTCGGCAATGCTGCCCAAATACACCGGGTTGCTAAAAATAGAGAATTTATTTATTATTCGTCAAATGAGTAGCTATAGTATTTACATCAACAATGTATAATTTAAAAAAATCTTTTTTTTTTTTTAAATTAACCACATTTTTTCTATTTGTTCAACACTTTTTAAAATTTATTATCATAATCTTTGATTAGGCTTATTCTTAGAAAGAAGATTTAATATCCTTTTCACAGAAATCTACACTTATCAATCATTTTTTAATTATATTTAATGTCCTTTTCACAGAAATCTCACTACCTTCTATTGAGAGCAACTCGAGCTAGAGTTCAACCTTACACTCTGGTCACTCTCAAATTCTTCACCAGAGTTAATCTAGTCAAAAAATAACTAATTAGTTGTTTAATGTACTTAGATGAACATAAAATGTTTGATAAATTTTAAAAATGCCCAAACACTTTCGTGTGGTACTATTTCTACATATAAAAACTAAATTAATTTTGTCTTATTTATTTTTTATTCAAAAGGTATTTTTTAAAAGTATTTATATCAATTTTTGTTTTTTACCCTGTATTATAAATAAATTTTGATTTTTTACGTCGAATAACCAAAATTTCCATATTTTTCTTATAAAGGTTTTATTTTGTTTACGTTGTTAAGGTAATGTATATGGAAGATATCCTTTTTGTTTTTAGAAGTACATAATTGTGTTTATTTTCAATTTTTTTTTATTTAACTGTAAATGAAACCATAAAATTTAAGAACTTAATTAGAAGTATTACATTTCATAATATTTTCCTTGTAATATTTTTCTTTAAAATATTGTGTAACAACTGCCTTAGCTTTTAGCCGACAACTTCCGCAATACTGACCTCTTTCATTCCATGCCCTCGCGCTCTGGAGAAGGGAGAGGGGTCGACCCACTTTGCTCAAGTTGATTTCTTTGTAATCGGGATATTTATATTTTTCTTGTCTCCTCAAGGAAATGGATAAGTAGAAGGGGCAATGTACCTTCGTGTTTCGATTTACATTATTGAGTCGCTTTTGTC
>NW_027114921.1:70411-77192 GCF_000696795.3 Halyomorpha halys
TGAATGCCAAAGAAATTGTATAAACCCTAATTTTTGTCTCCATTGGTACAAGTTCAAATAGATACTTTACATCAGACATTAGGACTTAATTTTTGGGTTTTCCTTTTGGGTCTGACTTATCCAGCATATTTTTTCGATATTGATGATCATCTAGTTGTAATACCCATTCAACAATAAATATGGTTGAACATATTGTATTTCCAGCAGCAACAACTAATGCAATGACTTAATTCTTTGTTTACATGCTGTCCTGAACAAAATATCATTATAATATTTGTTAGCTATATTAGATAAAAAATAAATAAATAAATTGTAATAGTTCCATAGACAGTTATTTTATCATATCGTTATAAATTGGCACATATTTAGCACAACCACAACCCTTATCGACATTATGACCTTTATTTCTGTAGATAATTGAATTTAAAAATTATATAAGCTAATTCGCTAAAAAAAAAAATTTGACCTATATTCAAATATTGGCTTTAAGATATAGATATATTAGCAATTACATATCGTTTTGACATTTTCTATACAAATTTAATCCTTCATTAGATGGTCCCATATTATTTATTTAGTAATAACTTTCATAAAGTGAATATATTGATTTTAAATAAAAAAATTCTTCAAATATCAATCTGAATTTATGAGTTAATTAAAATATTTTCCTTATCGTTTTATAAGATTCTTCTAATAAAAAAGTTCTTAATACTTAATAGCCCTTCTGTTGGAAGGAATTTTTTTTTTTATCGTTTTATTAGTTTTAAGTGCTTTTCAGAAAATATTAATAGGTTTTAATGAACGTTCAATATCTACTCTAGTGATGATTACTTAGGACTTTATATTTATCCTTCAAATTTTGCCTGGCTGATCTCCAGATGAATGATCACTAATTGAGTAGGAGTTTCTTAAGTATTTTATGATTATGTAATTATTATATTATTATTGATCTTTTCTCTTCCTTCACTCAAAAAAATTAATAATATAGAATAATCATTCAAATTATAATATTATTGTTTAAATAAATAAAGTTTTATCCATTTTAGTCTCAAAACAATTTTTTATTTCCTTATAAATCCGACGTTTCGGCCAAATCGACCATCAAGAACAATCTGAATACAATTTTAGAACCAAATCAGTTAAAAAACAACTTCATGCTGGATATTCTGCCTAGGTCATTTACATCAGTCCACAAATTATACTAATTATTCAATTGTTCATATTAAATTAAAAATTAAAATTATTTATCACAGTCAACCTTCTTTGTAAAAATTTATCACAACAATTTCTGTGATAAATAATTTTAATTTTTAATTTAATTTGAACAATGGACTAATTAGTATAATTTGTGGACTGATGTGAATGACCTGGGCAGAATGGCCTGCATGAAGTTGTTCTTTAAATGATTTGGTTTTAAAATTATATTCAGATTGCCTTTTAAGGCCAATTTGGCCGAAACGTCGGATTTATAAAGGGATAAAAAATTGTTTTGAGATTAAAATGGATAAAACTGTATTTATTTACACAATATTAACCAGTCTCAAAAATATTTAAAGATGTAAAATAATATTATTTACTTATCAGAAAATGGAATTTTTCCAGTTGAAAATAACAGGACTGAGTAAAAAAGTATCAATAAAAAAGTGAGGAAGTTACATTAAATTTGGTAGAATTTTTTTTTCGCTTTTACAACTGGGCTAGATAGGTATCACATCGTGCTAAGGAATTTACAGCTCCTCTACAATCCTCGAACTCCCGTAACTTATTGTCATATTTCAGTATAAGTACTTGTACAACTCACCTTTCGGGTGAAAATCCTGTACGTCATGAATGAGCAAGCACTATTTCTTGCTCTGGTGATTGAGTTAATTCACAATTTGTGAAATCGAACCCTTGCCACCGATTGCGACAGGTTATTTCCTAAAGGCTGAACCTGAATATGGAATGTTTAATATCGATGGCTTACTTCACAGTGGTACTAAGAACACTTCCACTAGCTTTACAAAAAAAATACAATTGAAGGTTCTCTCTTTCAAGAAAATTACAAATTTTTAATTAATTTTTTGACAGAACAGACTTAGGTGTAAATGCTAAATCTATTCAGTCAAAATACTAATTGAAAAGTTGTGATTTGGAGACGTATTTAGCACCACTGTGAAGTTGGCTATCCGTATTTATTTTCAAGTAAATATTTACATTAAAAAAAATTTTTTTGTATATTTATTGATGTTTACAACTGTATAAAAAATACAACAAGTAAATTTGATCATGACATAACGGTATGATACAGGATGTAGAGAAACTACCCAGTAGTAGAACTCTAAAAACAGTTTACAATATAAGGTCCATCTTCATTTCAGGCGCCTCGGAGGATTGCCAGGAATGGAAGAGGAAGCAAGGTTAGAAACTAGTGGGTTTGGGCGGTCATTAAAAAATGAATTACATTTCAAATAATCAAATATACATATAATTTGTATTATATATAATTTTTTACATGTCATGATTCATTACAGCTGATCTACTTGTTTGTTCAATATTTTATTTGTAGTTTATTTTTTATTATTTAATAGATAACTTCAAAAATTCGGAAAAATTGATTTTAAACTAGCTAAAATTGTGTAATAAAATAATAATTATTTTTAATTGTAATGTATACTATTTCACTTTCATTACTACCGACGTAAAAAGAATATTTTAATCGGGTTAAGTTTCAGATATATCGTTTTCAACAGATTTGTACGTTTTATTGAATTTATTTTTGTTTTTCCGATAATATAGGTTTTCCAAATTATGGACAAAAATATGGTTATTATTTATTATTAGAATATTGTTCTTTCTGATATATTAGAAGATCTTGATTGATCGTTTGTAATTTATGAAAGATAGATAGTCCGGATGGGGTCAAAATAGCTCAAATAATACTTAAAATATTTATTGAGAGCGGGGCTAAAAAAGATACAAATAACTAAAATAATGTAACAACGTAAGATAATAAATAACATGAAATAAAAGTTAACTGGGGTATGGCTAAAAATGTTCTAAAATATATACAAAAATACACAAAGTAAATGAAAGAATATAGAAATAATTTTAGTGTGTACTATATATTTATATTTTTCTTTTATTTGTCATTATTTCCGTTTTCATCAATTTTCTAATACATTATTGCAATTCTTGTTTATTTTTACTTTTTATTTCAGATCTTATTTTGTTCATTTTATGTACATTTTCACATATTTCAAATAATATTTAGCCACACCCTAGTTCACTTTTATTTCATGTTATCTATTTTCTTACTTTGTTACATTACTGTACTTATTTATACCTTTCTTGGCCCTAATGAAACCCTGCTAAGTGGGGCGAAGCATTGGCCAACACAAATATTTTGACCGCACCCGATCATATCCGTTTTATAGTTCTGATATAATTTTAAAAAAATATTTTTCAACAATCCTGAAATCACATTTTGTTTTAGGTAATTCTTCTTAGGTCATTAGTCATCTTGTAGCAGACGAGCAGCAAGTACTTACATCAAATACAGACTTATTTATCATTAAATATATTGCTTCCTCAATATTGTGATTCCTATTCATATATTTTTTGTCCAAATAACGGAGATCTATATTCGATACTATTCAAAAAAGTATCGAATAACGATTTTTTGCTTCTGATTCTAATTAAATGTGTATTGCACCATCTATGTGTTGAAATCCAGAAGTTGTCCCTGTTACTACCTTCAATTCGAGCTGTATTAAATTGTTTAATAATTCCTCGAATCTTAAACAAAATCAATAGAAGTGGTATTTTATAATCGCTATCCGTGACTTGACATTATTAAGTAATTAAATAATTCTCGGCTTTCAACAGTTGAATATAATGCCACGAATTAAATCTAACCCCTAGTTTTTTGTTATTGCCTACTTTTATCACGTAAGGGTTGAAATATTCTCAAGCATTTCTCTTGCTGAATGAATCGTTAAAGGGTTATGTAATCAGTAGCTTAAAATCATGAGAAAATTCCGAGTTGTATAGACCGTGAACTTGAAACATAAAAGTTTATAGCTCTGCTATACAAGTTTAATGTAGCTAAAAACATATATATTGTAACATTTTAGGATTTGTCAACGCTTACAAAACGTCACATTTCCATAATTGCTGAGTCATGGTTAAACGAAAACTATCTATTCATGTAGAGGTAACGAAACCCTTTAACACATGCTTCATCCGGCATACAAAAAACAACGAGAAATATTTTCTAAAAAAAGGTCTAGATATAAAATATTATTTATGATAGTATATTAAAAGTAACATACTAAGAATAAATATGTTACTTCCATAAATAGGTGAAATACATAAAGAAAAATGTAATATAGAACTAATTAAAGTATAATATATTAGAAAATCACATATTTCCATTAATAAATAATAGCAGCAATAAATAGAATATAGTTAATTAATAAATGGAATAAAACAATGCCACCTACACAGTGGGAAAAAAACCCTAAACTACTGGTCTTAACTATTCCTATACGTAATTTATTTATTATATTACAATTAGAATTAGCAATGTATGTGTGTGCTTAGTAATAGATATTATTGCATCGTCATTTGTATCATATTTTTTTTATTCTCACTATTATATTAATTCACTAATTATAAATTTTCAGCTTTATTATCCACTTCAGAATCCTTTCAGTTATTTTTATAATTATTATAATTTTTTATTTTATTTTATTTTATTTTTTTACTTTTACTGTATTTTCATTTTAGTAATTATTAATTGAATTATTAGTTGTATCACTTCATATTCAATTCATATTGTAGTAATCTAGCTTAAATATTGTACAGCCTCCACAACACCTCAATAGTCAAAATTGTAATAATTACATTTAACTTCTATCTAACATTTGTATGTGTTATTTTTGCACTGACCGATAGATGTTGTCATCTGGTTGAACCGTATTGGATGTAATTTTTTAAATGAATAAAAAAATTGTGTACGCAAAAATTAGCATTAAAATTTTTATTCTTAATATATTAGATAAATAGACCTATGTGAAATTTTCGTAAATTAGTTCGTAATTTTTATTACAATTGATAATTACTGTAAACTAATTAACATTGGTTAAATTTAAGAATACTTGGAAAACGAAGAACACTCCTTTTGTTTATAAAATAGCATTTTTTGCTATATAATTATACGTTGTATAATTTATTATAACTTAATTCAAGAGATATTCTTCTTTATTTTATTACGAAAACATAATCCTAAATTAAATGTAAGAGATTAACTTGACACGATTTTGTTAAATATGGCTCCTTTTCTTAATTATTTTTAAAAGGTTTAAGAGAGGGAGGTATGTATTCCCTCTCCCCTCGAATTTATTACATCCCTCTCCTCTCTAAATTTAATTAATTATTCGCAGAGGGATTTATAATAATACCTTGACCTTGCCCGAGTGCTTGACAGCATAAATAATATGGATATTCATAAATTATAAATTTAAAAGTAATAAAATAATTATATTGATTTGCAAAGAAGTGGCCTTCAAGTATTATTTTTTAAAAATATTTGCTGATTCTCTTCTATATTACAAACACAGGTTTGATTTAGTATATGTATATATTAAACCAATTAATATATACATATATATATTATTCGATTCTAGAGATTTGATTTCTGCATGCAGCTCTTTCACATCTTTGTTGATTCTGGCTTCCCCCGTGGTATCTTGTATACTGTGCTGGCATTCATTGGTGTGTAAAGGTGTCCTAATGGATTGCTTTCAGCCACAAGTCCCGTTCATCTTAACCTCCTTCCCTTCAAATCGTGGAATATTTATTGACCAGTCTCTGCAAGTAGTTCATTGTTAGTTCTTTTCCTCCATATGTTAAGACTCTGATCCCTGATCGCTCTTATATATTTATGAGTTAAATATATGAGTTTATTATTGGATGTAAAATAAACCGCGCTCCTACGTGTCTGCAAGAACTCACTCACTGCCTTATTGATCATTGTATCCCCAAAATGACAGTGCTAATGAATTTGAAATTATTATTGATGGTTCCTCTTGTTGTAGATGTGCAATAAAACTAGGTTTAAAACAAATTCGGACACTAAGTAGTTTTAAAAAAAAAAGTAAAAAAAAAGTCCTAAAACCTAAAAAAAATCTTTTCTTCTCTTTCATTGATTTACGTTATTCTACTTGACAGAATTAATAATTTATAGTACACATACGAAGCAGAATTTTAATGCTATTTAATTTGATGTACAATAACATTGTTCGATATGATGTACATTATGAACACCCCAAACATCGGTGGGAGGATTAAAGTAGTTTATAAGTTGTCTCCTTGAAAAGGCCTGAGGGTCGAAATGTTGGAGTGTTTATGAAAATAAAAGTTGAGAGTATATTTGGATCAAAATTGGGTGTGTGTAATTCATTAATCTAAAGTATTTTATAGGGTTTGGGCAGTTATAGCTGAAGAGATAAGAGGTGTTACTATTTAATTCCTGATGAATAGAATCTTGTTTGCTGATTTATAACAGGTTTACCACATTTTATATTTTGCTAAGATGTCTCTCCAAGGCACTATATAGATTGCGTAATGTCGTTACGAACATGACCTTTCACTGCTGTTGGTGTGAAACCGCATGAACGAGACCTTTAGATCTTTTGTTCGACTCTTGACCCTGTATCAGTAGTAATAGAATATTCTTTTGTAATGAAACAGTTTTGTACATAGGTACTGAAGACTTATTTTTATTAAAGGAATTATA
>NW_027114921.1:77689-85367 GCF_000696795.3 Halyomorpha halys
TTTATCCCATATTCTTGCCATAAACTTTGTCTACTGACCGGAAGGGGGTCTTATTACTCAACTTTTTTTATGTCGTTTAAAGGCGAGATCAGATTTATAAAAAGCCGATGATGACATGATTTGAAAATCTTATATTTCTACTAAAAAAAATGGTTTTTAATATAAATTTTACGATATTCCAATCACATATAAAGGAATATAAAGTGTTATATAACTACTGAACAAGAATGGTAATTATTTAAATTTTCATCTGATCTGGTGACTCAGAAACTAGAACTTGCGTACCTTGCCAAGCCCATCTATTGCAAGGTGTGGCTCGAAATTCCAATGTTTTACGCTACCTAAGTCGTAATAAGATTTTCATTATCAATAGCCACTTAATGAAATTATTATAAATATTTAAATTATCAAACATGTACAATTGTTATATAATCATTGTAAGAATATTAGAATAGCTTGATAGGTTTTTGATAGCGAATTTTTTTTATTCAATAGTTTGGAAAATTGGGACTGTGTAACATATATTCTTGGGCAGTGTATGAAAAAGTTATATTTTTCCTTTTTTGTGATGAAGAATGCAAAAGTGGTGCAGTCAAAAATTTAGTTTTGTGTTATTGAACACTTACGGGGAAGTTAACAGTTTTTGATTAGCAATAATTACAACTTTCTCTGTCAAAACTTGACATAAAAACATTACTTTTTATTTTTCTCTTTTGTAGACTAGAAAATGGTGGGGGTCCTAGTTAGTAAAATTGAAAATAAAATCTAAGTCGAAGATAAAAAAAATAATAATAATTAGAAAAGAAAAGAAATAATCAGAAATAAATAAATCTAAAGTGTACAAAAAAATATATCTATAACTAACTACAAAAATAAAATAAAACTTGGTGTAACTCAAATTTACTAAGATAATAGAATAATATTACTTCAAATATTATTAAATCTGCCCTGCTACAACCCATGAAGGGTTAGGGGTGCAGTATTTTGCAAGGGAGTACTGTTACTAGACCAAAGGTTATGCAAGTAGGTGATTAATCGGAATCATACTCGACCGCCACATTTTTATTCAATTAAGGCTACCTAAGGGCCGTTCGTAGCTGGAAGGCAAAGCCCTTACTTTGACTGGCTCATGACTGCAGGGGATCTGGTTCGGATCCAGCCTGTGTGGAGATTTACTTTTATTTCTATGGCGGTCCCAAGAAATAAAAACTTGAAAAAATAAGTAATAATATTAAGAAATAAGGCAATTAAAGACGTAGCACATTCTTCTTCTACGTAAATATTTTTATTTAATAGTCATAGGTTTAACGAC
Source organism: Halyomorpha halys (assembly GCF_000696795.3). Taxonomy (NCBI): domain Eukaryota; kingdom Metazoa; phylum Arthropoda; class Insecta; order Hemiptera; family Pentatomidae; genus Halyomorpha; species Halyomorpha halys. The sequence continues at coordinate 79,002 of NW_027114921.1, forward strand.
TCATTACTCTAATAAAACAAACGGAATAAAGAAGGAAGAAAGAATTTGATGTCCGGAGCATAAAAAAAATGTCGGATCAGGCTTAAGATGTGATTAAAATCGATCATAAAAAATTGTATTTTTATATAATTTATTGATACATACAACTGTATTAAAATTTGATGTTAGTTATACATATCATATAACATACATGTGGAGAATCTACCTATTGATAGAACTTCAAGAAAAATATTTATACCTCAGTTTATTGACAAATAGTGAATATAAATCAAACCATTTATTGTTAACCAACGTTCCTCTTCACTTTTTTGGGTTTCTTCAGGGCTGTCAGGTTGAAACAGAGAAGACGACTGATATATTCTTCCAAATAAAAATTATTGATGTTATTTGTGTATATAAATGTATAAAAGTTAATGTCCTGAGTTATCTGTCAAAAGTCAGTACATTCACTTTTGGAAAGTTGTTATTTGATAATTGTTATAGGAACATTTTATGTCAATATGTTAAATTTTTATTGTATTTAGAGATTTATAATGGGATGGAAAAATATAAAATTTTGAAATGAACTAAAATAGTTTTTCGTTTAGAATTTTAATTTGCTAAAAAAAAAAATTATACTTTTTAGAAGTTTATGTATTACTTTTTGATATAAAATCCCTCATTTATTTACGTTCATATGTTGCGAGGTTTTTTTTGCGTTCTATCCTCAAGTGCTTAAAGATTGTTTGAAAACAAGATGTAATAAAAATAGATTTTAATTTTTAACATGATGGATAATGTTTAGAATTTTTATACAAACTGTCGACATCAGCTATAAACCATGACATCATCTATGGCACAATTGTTTCTGTCAATTACAATAGTGATTGCTCAATTAAAAACTTGTTAACTGAGGATATTGTTTGTTTTAAAAATTGCCTCGCGAAGATTATTTCAACAGCTCTCAATTAGTCATTGTTTAAAATAATATTTACATTTCATTAATTGAAATATATATTTGTTTATTTTCACTTGTAATCAAATTATAGAGAGTGCATCGGTGTATTTCCGGATACTTTATTGTCATATTTTTATTTTTTTTTTAAATATACTCGTGTGTAGTATACGTTAATTTACACGAACAGCTATATTTTTTCATTTAGTAAAAATCAATTTTCATGACACGATTTAAATATAAAAATAATAATTGGAGAAGTTTGTCGGGGGGTGCGGTCAGCAAAGAACAACATAAATAAACAAAACCTTATTTATTTATTTTATGCCGACGTTTCGACCTGAGTTTCAGGTCTTCATCAGGGGTTATGGCGTAGTAGGTAGGCCTGCAACTCGATAATGTTTAATATACATTATAATAATGTTTATTAATGTAGATCCCTTAGGTTTTATTTAATCCCTTATTATATATTAGCATAAAATGTTGCTGCTGAACTAATTGAAAGAGAAAATTAAAATTAATTTGGGTTTTTATTTTAATTAGAATTATAATAAACCTAGAAATTATCCATGAATCCAAAATAACAAGCCGCTTTAACACCCGTCTCATCTGATAATCAAGAAAAAGAAACAATAACGGTATTATGTAAAATTTATATTAATAATTTTGTATAAAGAAAATAGCACCTTTAAAAGAAAAACATCTGAGCCTATTTATATATCAGAAAACATTAATCATAGAGTGAATTTGAAACAGACAAAAGAAATTTGAACCAACACTGCAGAAATTTTAAGCAAAATTACTTTTTGAATAATTTGGTTATATTTAATGTTTTTTTTTGTTTTTGTTTTTTTTCGGCCAAGACTCCCATTGGAATATTTAATGTTACTCATCACTTGTTAACTTTGATAGGATTTTCAATAATAAAATAAATAAGAATTTAAACCAGAATAAAGTTTATAATAAATTGATTATATGCCTGACTTGATTATAAGGAAAGTTAAATAATATATAAAAATAGATTTGTAATTCAATTTTTTTAATTTAAATGAAAAATTGACGAGATAGTTAATTAAACATAAGATAAGCCAAAGTTATTAATAAATTATTATGATTCCCTAATGTTTTATTATTTCATAGGTGAATATGACTATAACTAATTTTATTAGACCTGGGCAGAATAGTCTTAATATTTTTAATAGTTGGGTGTGAGGTTTGAATTTATTGCTAAGGTATACTAATTTATTAGTATTAATGAGTGTATAATATAAGATGTTATTTAATAGATTTTCCTTGAGGATGGCCAGAGGCCTGTTTGATAATAAGTACAAACTAATACTATTAGTCTTGTCGATTTTACTTAATACAATTACACTGGCTTGTACAATAGTAACTTGTACTTTAGTGCTTTTTAACTCCTGTACTATCACTGATAGTCCTCCCTATTATGAAAAAAAAAGTATTAGTGTAATTAACACGTTACTTCCGTACTTGTATTTTGAACTAATATTATTAGCTCTCATTATGAAACAGGGCCCAGGTAAGCCGAAAAGTTGGACAGTTAAATGATTAATAAAAAGTGGTTGAGACTTAATTTGATACGAAAATTTTGTTTAACAAATACAACTTTTTTTTGAAATTTTTATTGGTGCATTATAGGTGTTGAGATTTGATTTTTGTTGCATCAGTTTCTTAGTTAAATATGTGTGTATTTGCCAGTGTGTGTAATGTGATGTTGCAGTCTATTTCGATTTATATATTTATAATAATATATTAATAAAAATATACATTTAGTATATGACCTAGAATAAGTGAGGTACAAAAGAAGGACTTAGAGCACATTGCTGACCTCTCACTACGACTCTAATTCTACACCGATTCGTAATGCAGAGTTGATTTATTTTTATTTTTACGTTTGTAAACGTATCAAAAAGTCATTCCTCAACCAAACTTTTTTTCAGTACAGTAGTTTCGATAATTAGGGCCTGACTTAGCGATATTATCGCGGTGTTATTATGTAAACCAACATCAATTTGTAATCAAACGTCCCTGGAATGCCGCATATTTTGTTTAATTGCTGTTTTACATCACAAAGCCGCATTAGTTCGGTTCAAGGTTGTTTTTTAACTAGTCATTATGTCTGTCCATATTTTAACGGAATAGTATATAGCATATTGATATTTTCGCGGTTACTATCCTCACGTGACTGTGTTAAACTGTTAGCTACTGTTCTAATTGTTTGTATTCCTGACTATTGTTGGAGAATAACTTCCTATAATTTCGTCGCTTCAATTTGGTGTAGAGGTATATCACCATTAGTCCAGTCAACAAAAGGCTTTCCGAAGAGACATTTCATAGTATTTATTAAATTAAATCAAATTGTATCCTTGTATAGTCTCAACACTTTTTATTACATCCATCGTTTTGTAGGCTATTCTGCCCAGGTCATTAATTATAAGTCAAACACATCCAATTTTTTCAAAAATTCAATAATTTTTAAAAACTTTTAATTTTCAATTAATCCGCACTAACCATATAAACAAACTAATTATTATATAGCAATAAATAATATAATATTCGATAACTGCTTAGTTTAGTTCCAAAATTGTATTTTTTTTAAATATTTTTTTCTGTGGAAGCGGCAGTTGATGAAGTAATAGATCTGAAATTTGATTGAGCACCCCCAAAAAACATGTGAGGAGTTTTCTATTAAAAAATCAGGATATCTACTTTTTGGATGTTATTCTTGAAAAAGTATTATAGGTGATAAGTTACTTTTTGTTAGAACTGTAGATTTATAATACCCGTTTCACATAAAAAATTTAAATTTTGAAATGAATTGTAGAAGTTTTTATTGTAGAATTTTCATTTTCCATAATCTTTAATTTATAGAAATTGATATATTATATTTTGGTGGAAATTTCCTGATATATAATCGTGTGATTTTTATCTTTAAACCTTACATGAGTGTATTTTAACTTGGAAAAATCACTTGGTACAGTCGCTGGGCTTCAGTATTTAAGAAATAGTCCAGTTTAGACAGGATTTTTTGAAGAAAAATTGATAAAAGTAATTTTCTCGAACTTTAGAAAAATGCCAAACTTTTGGATTTTGCGCTTGCAACTAGAAAGCTAAGAAGCATTCCTGGAAGATTATCATTCTATATGAAACTACAGAAGACAAAATTTCTTAGAACATGCCTACATTATATATCATTTTTCACCAACCTGAATTTAAACAACCATTAAGAAATACCCCTTTTCGATTCTCTGTAAAAAAAACCATAAACATTCTTTTATTTATCCATTTGTACTCTAGCGTTAACGACATATGTTGGAAACTAACTATTTTTAAAATTTCAGGACCCCTTGCTAAACCCGAAAAGTTAACAGAATTTTTTTTTTTCACAGAGAATCAAAACTCAAAGGCGTTATAAAATAAAATATACATATTTATTTGCTTTAATTCATATACAATGTTAAAGCACTATAAATGCTTAGTTTTTTAGTTATGAGTGAAAAAACTTAAACAAAGTTTCAAAATTGTTTGTTTTTTCTATTTTTGTTGTTAAGCCCGTGGTTGACAAGGTGACAAACATGGAATTTGGTATATAACTGTTGGAAAACTATTTTCTTATGTTTTATGTTATACATATTTTTTTGTTTTGTTTTTTATTCCGTTTTCATCTTTGTGTTTTTAATTTATTTTGTTATTTTATATACTTTCACGTTAAGGTTCAAGTCATGTACGCATGGTATGGTTGGATACTTACAGCTTTAATACTTATCGCACCTGAGTGTGGTAGATTGTATCATTTCAATAAATGTTTTAAACGAAGAAAATAATAATAAAGTGAACCCCTAACAACCATGAAGAGTTATGAGTTTAGTACTTTGTAAGGTAGTTCTGGTTTTAAAACAACGATTGTACAAGGTGATTTTATTCCAGATGACGCTCATATTTTTCCCCAATTAAAGAAACTTTATGAGGTTGAGTGGTCCTCAGGAGGCCTCCAGAACCCACAGGGTTGACTAACGGCTACAGTGGAACAGAAAATAATAATCTGCCATAGCCGGATTAGAACCTGAATCTTATGAGTACCACTCTGTCACCGCGATCCCTTGAAAATAAAAAATAAATCATTGTTAGATACATAAATATATGACCATCCGATAGTTACCGTATGAGAAAAAAAAAATTTCATGAAGATACCCTTTAAGAACTTCAGATGAGTAGAATATAACTTTTGTTTGAGAAACCGCTTCTTATAATTGAGTCTTCAGAATTTCGTTGAGATATTCCAGATTGGTGAATTAATGCTGTTAATTTAACTTGAGTCACTTAAGGTTATGGAAAAGCCATAGCTTGCGTTAAAGTGTTGATTAACAATAGCAACTTCGCAGTATCCAATTTCTCACGCTTATCATAAAATCACAGAAGCACTTCATTAGAAGTGGATAATGAAATGGATGGTCCTTGTGCGGTATTCATAATACAAACCTCATGAGTGGGCTTGACTAATATAAACCAACGCAACCAGTGTTTATTTCAATGAGATATATTAATAATAATCCTTAAATATAATAAATCCTATTATCTTTAATTTATTTACTTACTAGTTAGATAATATAATAATTAGATAATAACAGGCATCGAAGCTTTTGAGGGATTCTCTAATCCTCAAATGAGTTCGCTTTATATTTTTTTTCTTCTGATTTTTTTTTTTTTGTATTGTAATTAAATTAGTTGCACTTATTTTTTGGGGGGATTGAAGCAAATTGAGTACTTTGCTTGGAGGGAGTATATCTATCAGATGGGGATCGTAAACACTGAATTAATGTAAGGATGTAAGTATATAAGAATAAACATTATAACCAATAAACAAAAATAATCTGATTAACATTAATTTAAAACGTTAAAAAATTAAATCCTCAATTTTATAGGAAATATCATTGGTGGAAATTTTCAGGAAAGGAAGCTTGGCTATAGATTACATTAAAATTTCATCCCCCTTTCAATTTAATTTTAGAAATTAAAATTTATCTCATCTCAAAGGAGTTATTATTTTTTTCTTGAATTAAAAATTGATTCGTCTTGGAAAGTCCCGTCTCTTAATTTATGGATTGAATTTTTTCTTTAGTAGTATCAATTTTAGATGCTAATGAAAATTTGCAAATATATTTTCTTTTTTTTTGTACATAGTTTCATTTTTATTCTTCTGTTTATATATATTCAGAGAGAGATTTTATTGTGTTTTTTTTTTATTTACTTATTTATTTTATTTTATGGTATTTTCTATTTATTTATTTGTATTTTTTTTTAATATTATTATTTGACATACGGAGTTGAGCTATGGGGCTCCACTAAACCATCTAATCCCTCTCGAATCCAATCCTTACAGTCCAAAATCCTTCGTAAAATCCTTAATGCTC
>NW_027114921.1:85860-90877 GCF_000696795.3 Halyomorpha halys
AATGGTAGATTTGTAATATTTGTCAATAACTAAAGTTTTTAAAATTAAAAAAATAAAAGTTGACAGTTTTTGTTCATTACAATGTCCCTTTTATTTATCATATGGAGCATATGGTACTCGCAGTTGCAGAAATCTTCAGCTGTCCTGATTTCCGCCGGATGTCTTTCGAAATGCACTTTGCTATATATAAACCATTCTCAAAGAATACTTGACCTATTAAAATATAGCTTAACACCTGTTTTATTCATCGCTGGACAGTTTTTTAGTTTGCTTCTAAATATAACATATTTATAATTTTTATTTTAATTTATTATTATATTTTTGTCGTCTAATGGAATGGTTGAATTAATGACTGTAAGGTTATTGTTTTACGAGCGCATTTGATGGAATAGGTCTGCAATTTCGGTTATTTGATATAATTTCATTATTTTTACTTTGACTTAGTTATATATTGTAAGGTAATATTTCGAATTGGAGTTTTCGCCGAAAATACACCTCTCTGAGTCTAAATAACCGAGTCTGGCAAAATGGTCTGTGTGTATGTTATCAGGCTAGCTCAAAAACCAAAATTCCTACGAAACTTAAGTATTATATTTATTAATTGAGCTCAATAAAATGGTATTTAATATCAGCTAGGTCTCATTTTGATAGAAATAGTCTGACAGGGCTTAGATGACGCATTTTTAAAAAAATCTTCTATAGTAATTTAAGTTTTTTTTTAGTTCTCATTGTAGCAATAATAAACAATGGATAGAAAAAATATTTGTTTCAAGAAAATCAGCACGGGACATATTTACTCCTATGACTTACCTTTTAACTCGATCTTTTCCATTATTTGACATATTCAAAAATAAAATAAACTATTTATTTGTTTACTATTATTTATTATGGTTATGATTAACATTACTCTTTTCTGTTCCAGGTAAGTTGCTGCATAATGAAAAATTGAACATTCCAAGGTATTTAAATGATTTTTTAAAGGAAAATCTAAAGTAATCGGTGTACTTTTGAGAGGGGATATATATATTGATAGATACAGTGAATTCAATAACAAAAAAATAAAATACTCGTCAATAAGAAACATTTTCAAGTGGTTTAGGGTATTAAACTAATCTTTATTCATTTTGTTAATTAATTAAATAATAAAATTTATTAATTAGAAATAGTTGTAATCAATACCTTAACTTGTAGAAAAATCAATATTACTTGATTTTTAGATTTGAAGGTTACAACAATGTCTGGAGGAAGTACATTGAATTTTTTTTTTTTTTTTAATTTATTTCTCCAGTAAAATATTAATATTTACACACACACACACATATATATATACACATACACACAATGTATTATCTATATTAGTATGAGAGGTGTTGAACTTTTTATATTTAATATATATTATTATTTCTGTGTTCGATTTGATATTTCTTTACATTATTCTGAGTTCTAAGAAGAAATTAGAAACCTGTAGGCGAATAAAGAATTCATTTATTTCTTTTTACATGTATTATCCTAAACCTGCCTCTCTTGAATTTTATTTTATAAATAAGAAGCTTTTATTTTCTCCGTACTTAAAACGAGAAAGTGGGGTTTCATATTTGTTCAGCTTTCCAATTTTCCATTGCTTCAAGGTATTTTACCTTGGTGGAGGTCATGCCCTAATTTACAATTTCAACGTGTGTTTGGTTTTCTCTGATTAGACCTAAATATCTGAGCAAGGATTCTAGAAATTCTGGGAAAGTATTCCTATCGTTAAAAAAAATTTCGAATTCCATTTTTTGACGAAAATATACGTTTTGAGGTTCCCTGAATTGAAATATCTAAGTCTGGCAATGTGCTATGTGTTTGAACAACCTATATCAAAAAGGAAAAGTCGTAAAAAACTAAAATAATAAATTTTAAGGTTGATATATACCTCGAATGTCACAACAACTTTTTCGATAAAATCTTCCACTTTATAGAATCGACTTTTGATTTTTTTTTTCTAAACCGATAGTCTCTGATAACAGCTGGGTCTTATCCTCATGGAAATAGGCTCATTGGGCTTAAATAATGTTTTTTTAAAAAATTCTTTCCCTAAAATATCTTTAATTTTGTTCATTTGAAAAAATAAACAGTTCTAATCGTTTCTTATGACAACAAATAAATAAATACCAAATATCAAAGAATTTGATTAATATTTATGGGAAAATAATGGAAAAACATATTCAAAAAGTCTATATTCTATATTCTTGGAAGGGACAGAATTTATATTTTTATTCTATCTCGAGGAACCCTGAAATATGAATTTATAGGAATATTTATTGATAATTTTCTTCTGCTCTGGTCTTTAAAATTTTTTCGAAATTCACAAGTATATGAATTTATGAACTTCAACACGAAGTTATGTCAGTCCATAAATCTAAGAAACACTTGGGGACGTTCATAAGCACAAGTGAAAATTGTGCTCTTTGATGATTTTTAGACTTCTATCAGTTTATTTTTCTAGTTAATTTAACAGTGTGGTTCTCCGTGTTCAGACATGTGTGGTTCTTTAAAAATGTCGTTTTCTTTTCGTTGGTCTAAATTTCTAAAACTGTACGAACCCTTTTAATATTTTAGGAATATTTAATATTCGTACCGTATCTCAACGTTGTAGACATAAAATGCTACACTTGTCAAGGGAAGCAAATCTACTTCCAATCCATTTCTTGAATACACATTTCGAGTAATTTATTATCCGTTTTTAGAACCTTTATTTATAAGTGTTTAAGATTAAAATACTTCAAAAAAATAACAATATTAATAGAGAATTTCTAAAACTGGTTTGAAGGTAATTAAAAAATGTATCTTACACGTGCCAAAATAATTCATTTAATAAAATTCAAATATACATAAATCCTGTATTACTTTTCTTCAAATTCACACAAAAAATAAACAATAAGAGTTATTGTTATTAAATTAAATTCCGTTCGAAAGAGAATGTAAAATATTCCACAATGTTATACTTTTTAAATATGAATACTGGAAATGATGTGAGAGGTGGAAATAAATTTTTCTTCCACTTCTCGGCATAATATTTATACGGGTGAGCTATCGATTACCTCCCAACCCCCGAGGGTTTCCATTCTGTAAAATATAACATCCTTTATTAATTACTTTATACTTTATTAAAACATATACATTTTACCTGGAAGGCTCATATCATTCGGTTTTATTATATTATATAGATTTTTTTTTTACGTTTCAACATTTGGGAACAGAAGAGTCTAATACATTTTCATTTTATTAAAATCTCTTAACGTAATTTTAGTGAATTGTGTTTTAATTTGTGTAATCCTTGATGTGTTAATTCTATTTTATTATTAGCTACTAATTCATGAATAAAACATGGAGGCCGTATGAATTCTGATGAAATGCTAATATGCTGTAAATTTTCTTAAAGTTTAATAGTAATATTTTCTTGGTAGTAGTTCCGTCTAATTCATTGAGGTCAAGATTTATTTTAATTTATAGTGCGTAGAGTTTTTCGATTTATTATTTTTATTTATTGAATAGTAATATTTATTTATGAATTATCATTACCAACTGATCTCACTTTCCGACCAAGGATTTTTTTATATTATGCATATATGTATATTGAATATACTATCAAAACCGATAGTTATACAAAAGTAGATTTCGTGGCCTGCAATTTAAAAAAATTCAAAATAACAATCTGCAAAATGAAAAAAAAAAATGTGTAACAACGGTTTCTGTGGTTTTTTGTATAACATATACAAATGGTTAAGTCAAAACTGGAAAACGAGCATAAACAGCTCAAAATTTCTGTGGAATTACGTATGATAATAAAATAATAAAATTAAAATAAAGTAATAAAACAAATTGGAAACTTCGTTTATTTCCTATAGTTTTCGACTGTTATAGCAGTATATAACTAACATAGAAAAAAGGCATTATTTTTTATAACAAATCCCTTTTCAAAAAACTTATTTTATCCTTAATTTTTAGGGTTCTGCTTATTAATTTATGAAGAACTTTTTCTTTTATTATCATCTGTCACAATAATGAAGACGATATCTTCGAATAAAAGTATTGTGATTATGCTATAACTGGTTTTGTAATTTTAGTTCAGGAAAAGACCTCTACAAATATTACCGCTCGGGAGTTCGTTACTGGATGTGACAGAAATATTTATAAAGTATATTTTATTAATAAAATATATTTTAGTCTATCTACTGATCGAATATATTTTTATTTAAAATACATTTATTTATTAGAGAGAAAAAATTTTATTTTCCTGCTCCCGAGGGATATTTCGCCCATACCAATATATTGTCCGTTTTTTTAGGGAGCTTCTTATTAAAGACTTAATAATATTTTTTAAAGTTTTTTTGAAGTTTCCTATGAATTATGATATCACGTATCTACTTGTCCTTAGAAATAGAATAAAATATTTGTATAGATATGTTCTCATAATCCGTTTGGAATTTCTCGAGGGTTATTATTATTTAAAGGGTTATTATTATTTCAATATAAATTATTGACATTTTAAAAGTAATACGATAATAACTGTTTCCTCAGCTATATTCCCGAGATCATTCCCTTCATGGCTATGTTCCATTTGAACCGAGTCCAGATTGGCCTCGTTCGAAAGAGGGCTATAACCATTGAGCAAACTATAATTTTATTGAATGGCGGGTCAGCCACTACAAAACCAGCACACTGCCTGGAAAAAGCACTGCACTAATGAAGGCTATTTAATCATTTATATGCCCTATATACATCAATAAAAAGATTCTGTAAATTTATTTTCCCTATTTTCGGATGAATGTAACTAAAGACTTTGATAATTGACTGAAGTAGAAAGTTGGTAGAAATACTTTTCCAGGTTCAAAAAAAATTCCGGATATTATAATTGTAATGTAGATGTACGATATACCGTTCGAAATAAAAAATCAAAAAATTAGAGAAGCTAATATGCTGTGTATCCTAGACACTAATAGAGATCATGAAAAATGTTTTCCATGGCTTTTATTAC
>NW_027114921.1:90927-91774 GCF_000696795.3 Halyomorpha halys
CGAAATAAAAAATCAAAAAATTAGAGAAGCTAATATGCTGTGTATCCTAGACACTAATAGAGATCATGAAAAATGTTTTCCATGGCTTTTATTACAATAGTTAGAGTGGGGTGATAAGTGTAAGTTATATGATTGCACTGTACCAAGTTATGATATTTAATTAAGAAGTAAATTTAAAAAAAAATAGATTTGTTGAAGAAATAAAACATTTTTAATAGGCTTAATTCTAGTCAAATTCATAATAATATACGTTATAAATTTCATTGTTTAAAAAAAGTATTTGTAAACAAATGGACGATTTCAGCTTGCTTTTTTAAATTCATTAATTTTGTTATATTTTTATTATATCTTGGAAGTATGTTAGTTGACTATTTGATTCAATTTACAAAATAGTAAAGTAGAAGTTACTCAAGACAGACAGGCGTGGAGAAGGCTAGTTCGGGTGGCCAGAGATCTACAAGATTTGAAGCCAACCGAAAAAAAAAACAAAAAAAACAGACTGATTTTCTGACAATGTTATTAAATAAGGGTTGGCAACTACAACATTTTTTTAAATTTATTTATTTAATGTGATTTACAACTATAAAAATAATAAACACAATAAGTAAATATGTTGTATGTTTCATATACACTTGAAAATCTTGGGAAGGAACCTTAAAAAAATTCAAAATAACAATCTGCAAAATGAAAAAAAAAATGTGTAACAACGGTTTCTGCGATTTTTTGTGTAACATATACAAATGGTTAAGTCGAAACTGGAAAACGAGCATAAACAGCTCAAAATTTCTGTGGAATTACGTATGATAATAAAATAATAAAATTAAAATAAAGTAATAAAACAAATTGG
>NW_027114921.1:92164-101982 GCF_000696795.3 Halyomorpha halys
TTCTTTTCAGACGCCTCGGAGGATTATCAGGGATTGTTAAGGATGAAAGATTAAGAATTAATGGGTTAGGATGGGCAAGGAGTTTGGAATGAAAATAGCATATTTGTTTTGGACCAAATCTGCAACGAATGGGATGTTAAGGTCTTTGTGAATGAGTTTATCTGTAACGTAATAAGGAGCCAACTACAACAGTAAGTTTAAAAATATTTATATATAATGTATGTTGTGTAATAAAGACAATTTTTGTTTCGAGGGAAACCAAAGGAGAAAGAATTATTTGACTAGTTGTTTAAACTGGCTCAGTGTTAATACATTTCTTTAAAAAATGTATTGGAAAAGAAAAAAGAATTATTATGCCTTGTCACAATACGACTCTATAAATATAAAGAAAAAGTTTAAAATAATATTGTGATTTATTAAGGAATTAAGTGAGTGAAATGTGAAAATAATTAATAAAATGAAATATCAAATAAAATGAAACTTTTTATGGGAGTATACATAAAATTGTAGCAATATGCATAAAATTAGCATTAAATATTATTCCGTCAACAGATGAAGAAAGAATAAAAATATGCCGAAAATGATATTAATTTGAGCATTTTTCATTAAAAATCCATTGTCATAAATTATTTTATTTAAGAACTGCAGTTTTGAGCTGGCTTATTTTAACTATGTGAGTTTTTGTAATATAGAACATATGAACAGGCACTTAGTACCATGTTCTTACGACTATTTACTCTTTATAGTTTTGTATAAGTATAAGGCCACTATTAACTTTAAAATTACATTATTCTATTGTAATTTTAAAGTTAATAGTGGTCTTATACTTTCTACAGGCAGTGAATAAGGTATTTTAGTGGTTGAAGCTGGTAGTAGTGTGGCGGACGGGCTGGTTTTATTGTCCCTTTGAGGACTGGAATTATTGATTCGGTGCCATAGATGTTATCAAAAGTGCTTCGCTTTGTGACCATGCTTCTCAGCTTCTTGGATATATGTTCTCATAGTTATTTGACAAAAATATTTTTGCTTTTTCATTAACGTTTTTATTCTGACTAATAATGTTAAGAGATATGTTATACGAGACCTTCGCTTTCGAATGTTCAGTTATTATTTTCTCAAATTTACAGCTAAGATTTTATTCCATTTATGATATTCTTATATTTATTAATGTATTTTTTTGTACATCGACTTAATGTAGTAGTTTAAATAGAATTATAACTAGTGACATGGCAGGATTTAAACTAGCGACAGAACAGAATGATATGCAAGATTTAAACTAAGTTTAGAATTTAAACTAGCGGTAGATGAGAACGGAGTGACAAAATTTAAACTAAATTCAAAAATTATTTTACAATTAAAAATTTTGTACTAACGAATTTAGTTAAAAAATAATTTTCGATTGAACCGAACGAAGTAATAGTATCTTCCACTTTAAACGGAGTTACAGATTTTTTACTAGAATTTAAACAAAGTGACACAATTTAAACTAAATTTAGAATTTCATGGAAATGACAGCGTTTGAAATCTTAAAATTAAATTCTGGTATTTCCCATCATAATTATATAATATTATTCAGTGACTAAGGATTATATTATAATTTTAAAAAAAAGTAAGCAAACAATATGAAATATACCTAAGCAATAAGAATATATATATCTAAATAACTATATTTCAGTTAAGGATATATTGCTACTCCAGGAGAATAATGAAGCAACTGTGAAATTTTGTAAATTGATTTTACTTTGTTGGAGGGCTTATAAATGCATTTAATAGTTGTTTACAAATCTAACTAATTGTAAAATTGTATTTTAATTCGCCACGGAATAGAATTTTCTAATTACAATTGTGTAAATTTAAAAAAAAAACAATAATATCAATTTCACAGTTGCGTCTTCATGCTAACTTATTATTGATCTGAGCTTTCAAATCCTTTAAATTAACCTAGTTTTGGAATATTCAGTAGATATATAAGTTAAGAAGTTTGGAATAACGAATTCTTATGCGAAAACATGTCCATTATGATCATATTATTATTTATAATCATTTGAAGTGAGTGCACTCATTTGTTAATTAAATAATCTTTTTTTTCAAAATTAATTTTGATGAGTACAGTATGAATTGGACCACTTTTGCTCATATACAATAAGTAGACTTGTTAAATATGATGAAACCTAAATTATTTTAGATTTTATTTTTAAAATAATATAAATAAATATAAATGTGTAATTACTTTTTTTTTGTTACTTGTCTTATTCATTATATGCAGTCTTTGAATAATATTAGTCTATTTTTATTCAGATTTTATTTATTTTTTAAAATAAAACTAACTATAGGAGTTATAAAAATATTTTTATTGAATCAACTCGTGCACATTATGGACAGGTGTATACTCTTTATGTCGTTTCCTGTCCTCTGCCTTCATAATCGCTGGCCCGAAGTTCCTCCTTATCTTTCTGAGCCAGCAAACTCCTTTGCCTCTTGCATTTCTCACTTCTATTTTCATCCAATTTTAATAAATTTTACTTCTGAATGGACTGTGTATAAAATGATATAACTTTATGTCGTTGTGAGCTATAAATATTATATTCGATGAGATGACTTAAGTAATATTATCCTTAAATTATTTCCGTGTCCCAAAGCGCTTTCATCATCTATAAAAGGATAAAAAAAAAAAATGTCGAATCATCTTCAAGTCGGTTTACAAAACGTGTATTTATATGACTAACCAATGATGCAATCGTCTTCTTAATCCAACCTCTAACACCAATGTCGATGATATACCTTTTATAAATGCTTCCTAATCATCGAAGGAGGAAGAACACGGTAACTTAAACTGTTGGTGAATATGATTTATTGGCTGCAAAAAGCCATTTACCTAATCCCGTGTGTGTGAAAAGAAAAAATTATACTGCTTCCATCATGTACTACTAGTCTTTGGCAGAGTTGGGAATTAAAAAAAAAAAAAATGTTGAGTACAAAATAATAAGTTGGAACATACGTATTCAACAACTATGATTACTTTTGTATTCAATAAAATTAAATTTATGGATAAAAGTTTTGTAATTGATTACATCAAAATTAAAATTTGTGAGTCAACTCGTGATGAATAACCTCAAATTCAATACAAATACTTTGTAATTGAAATTGTTTTTCAAAAACTTTTGTTTATATTCTGATGATTGTACAGTTGTAAATTACAATGAATAAATAAACTTAAAAAAGTTAGAGTAAATATTTAAGTGTCATTGCAATTTTATAACATTGGTATGGAAATATGGTAAGTTTGTAGGTTTTTGAAATTTGCATTGTTTTTATATTGTAAAACAAAAGCTCTTCCTTTTGTATTATTTACTTAATAGAAAATATTTGAATATTTAATAAAATTAGTGTATTCAAAAGAAGAAATCTCTGGTCGATGTTAATTAATGAAGAGAACGATTACTTCTAATAAAATTTTTTGAGTATTTAGTTCCAATATTCGTATTCAAACTGGTTTGAGTTTAAATTCGTTGTACTCATTCTTAGTGTTACCCTTGAGTACAGATTAATTGTCCTAAGCTTAAAATGGTTTGAGTAAGAGTATTTTTCAGATAAGAGCAGTTTCTAAACATTTTGTAAAGTTAATAGCACTCTTGTATGAATTTCTCATATCTGATCAATTCAATGTTTCGCAATTCACTGCTTACATTTATAAGGTTTTAAGATTATCTTTAGAACATCATTTAACTCACTGAATTTTGATCCTTATGGTGCATACAATAAATGCAGAAGTATTTTTATTGTATATTATATTATTTTATATTGTTGTGTATTACAACTTCCTTCCATTGAAATTTCTGTTTAAGTTGTTTCTTCATTTATTATGAACTCGCGTTTATCAATTATTTTTTCTTATAATATTACTTCTAACATTATTTCTGCTCTTCCAATCCAAAAACTTTAAAATGTTTACTTTAATTTTCCTCTTCCAATTCACACATCACATTCATATGGGTGGTAAAGAGAATCTGGCAGTGTTTCTTTTGAGTGATTTAACTAAACTGGAATTCTGGCGAACAATATCTGTGCCAACACACTCATTGTTGAAGAATTAATTGATAGATTAGGCATAATCAACAATGACAGCTGAAAAGAAGTTGGTGCATCAAGTGGTTATGCAACGTTCCAATATAGTTGATAGGGTGTAAGAATCTTCTCAACTTCCTTTTCTTACGCAATTCTATTCGAGTGGGTGCGTTAGCGTCTGAAAAGGCGTTCTTTATGTGCCTTAGCCTATCTATGGAGTAATCCTTTGTTAATATTGAAAAAAATATCTGTTGGTTGTGGATTCGTGTCTGCTCTCATCGGCTCATATATAACTAGATTTGTTTGAATTGCGACCAAACCTGAATTTTTTTTTCGGTTGGCTCTTATCTTTTGCTAGTCTTCGCCAAACCTGGCTGTCTTGTCCCATATCGCTCTTGTAATTATACGGAGGACTTTACATCCAAATCTCTCGATTCTGCTTCCTAGGGTATCTGTTGGAGCCCAGGTCTCGCATATGAGAGCTTGCCTTATCATGGCATTGTATTTCCTTAGTTTCAGATGTTTAGAGATTTTTTGGGATTTCAGTATTCATGACAGAGGAGGCTCTGTTCGCGCTCAGTTCGTTGATCATTTATTGATGTTATTGTGGAGGTAGATATTTGAATTATGAAATTAATTATACTATGAATAATTAAGGATAATGTTTTTTAAATAATGCATCAACAAAAATTTTCGTTTATTGGTGTTGAATTTTTTTTTGTTTCATGCAAAGAATATTAGTCTATTTTAATTCAGAATTTTTTCTATAATAAAATTAATTTTTATAATTTTTCGTGATTTTCCATTAAAGCTAAAATATTCAGAACTATCTAAAAATAATTTTAAAAAATCTTTATTAATACTAAGAGATAATTTATCTAATTTAATTATAGTTATCAATGCATTATCATTGATAGAATATTAATAAGCTTGGCATACGCAGAAACTTCAGATATACCACACAATCTACCTCTCAGTTAAGTTTCTCCATACTGACCGTAATTGATTATTTATGAAATAATTAACATTTTTCATAACGTCATGTCATAACGTTTTGGTAAGGAATAACAGCTTACTTTGCCTATAAAAGCAGTTTCAAGCATAATCAACTATTTAAAAGTATTTAAGATTAATGCACCTGTTAATTATTTTATTAAGTATTAGGAATATGAGATGTGATGAATGTCTTACATCACTTTTAGCTTTAAATGATGTTATATTGAGTGTTTTTACATTCTTGGTCAATAATTTTACTAAATGCTCTTACAGCCACTTTTTATTCACCTGACAGTCATTTTTTATACACTCCTACTTTTCATCCTCTACCTGACGCTTTGTATTTTATTATATTTGGGGTATTCATGATCTTTAGTTCAACATGTTAAAGCGTGTTAAATGGAAAAACTCGTGTTAAATGGAAAAACTCATGTTAAATGGAGAAATAATTCCTACTTTTACCATGTTAAAACGACATAACATATAATATGGTTGAGAGTCTGCTACTAGGTCTGTTAAATGGAGAATGGCATCACACAACAATTTGTGTTTTGATTGTTTTAGATGTTTTAACTAATACAGCAATGAATGACAATAATAATGTTAAGATACTTGCCAATTAGCTCATCTTGATCCTCTTCGTAACAAGTTAGAAGCTCAACAAGGCATTCAAACTGATGCATGGTCAGAAGTTTTGAAAGGAAAGGTTATAAAACAAGTTGCTCAGAAAATCCGCTAGGAGCTCTTATGCATTTAATATGACTTTAAATTGGCCTGCCCACTATCCTATACTTATAACATTCAATATGGTAAAAAATTTTACATTTAACACATGAATACCCCTATTATAGTATTTCATTAATGAGCCATTATTAGTGCGAATTTATAGTGTAGGTATAATTACATTTTCTTGGATTGCATGTCTTCGGGTAGAGGTAAAGGCAAGGTTACTTCTATTTTCGCGACATACTTCGTTTATTTTTGTTTCAATCAATATTTTCGTTTCAGGGTTGCATAATGGTATTTCGAATATAATTACATCAATTTAATAATTAAATATCGACTGACTAACGAAATAAAAATATTAAAATAAATATTATTAATAATTTTTATATGTATGCTTATTACTTCTTGTCAATTAATCTTAGTAACGCTTTACATAAATTATTTTTAATGCATTTGTACATTACTTATTCAAGAAATTCAATAATTTATTTTATTTCAACAACGTTTATGAGGTTTTTATGGGTATCCATTGATAGATCTAATTAATATAAATTTAATTAATTTAAAATATTACTCCTGTAAACCTACTTACCGTACTTCTCTATTGGTAAATGAAAATATATATTTAGAATTATTTTGAAAATAATCCCAGTGAAATTTAAATTAAGAACGAAATGGTCCAGATGGCTTTCAGAAAAATAAGAAATTGTGTTAATTATTTTTAAAAGCAGTCGTTTTAACCGACATTGTATATATTAAAAATAAAAATTAATGTAATAGTAACTATGGAAGCTTTTATTAATTAAAACAAAATAATAATTGATCCCAATCTAAGTTTAAAATTGTGTGTATTATGAATAATTTCAGTTGATATAAAATGTAAAAGTTGGAGACTTTTATTGTATTTTTTTTTATCAAAACTTCGAAATTTTTAAAAATATAATTTCAGAGCTTTGACCTAATATTTCTACTACTATTTGTTTTTTCTGCTTAATTTGTTATATTTCTCCTTCTGTAAAATAGGTTTATTTTTAATAATTTGTTTTGATGAGGATATTAAATATATTTAAAATTAAAATCTGTACCACTACAATCCTTAAAGGGTCAGGGGTTCAGTACTAGTTACTAGTCAGTACTTGTAACAGTACAGTAAGGAAGTACTGTTACTAGATCAACGGTTGTGCTAGGTGGTTTGGTCTGAATCACGCTCGACCGCCAGATTTTTACCCACTTAGAGGTAGGATTACTTAGAATTCAGGAAGCTGGGTGGACCCCAAGAGTGCTCCAGAACCCACAGGGTCAACTCACGGCTACAGTATAACAGAAAAGTATTTATTACTGTTTATCGCCTGTTTTTGCATTTTGCTTGAAACATCACATAATTAAATAAATAAATTTTAGGCCTTCATCAGGACTAAAAGAAGAAGATAAAATTTGGTTAAATTAATGCATAAATGTTAAAATAACATATAGAAAAGAACTGACATAAATGTGTAGGTAGAATAATGATATTAAAACAAAAAAGAAATGCTAGGTAAATTAAAAATTATATAAATACTTATATAGTTATTAATTAATAAATATACTATAATAATCGAGTAAATTAAACTTGAAATTACCCCTCTTAATTTAAATTTTTTATTAAAATTGTTTTTTCATCTCTCTCTATTAGCCCCTTAGAAACATGGTTCTGTTGAAATATTGGAATACTGTGTTTCATGTTTTTTTTTCATTGCAATACTGTCTGCTATTCCGAGAAATATTTTTCAAAAGGATTTTTTATGTATTTTTTATTTCAACTCTAGAGCAATAAAAACTTTTTATATTAATATATATACGTAGGTAAAACCTTACTTATTCTCGGAAAACCAGTGAAGTCTTTTGTGTCGTAATTTCGTTAGGTATCTCTCATATCCAATTTAATCCAAGTTAATTAAAACTTGTATTTCGTGACAACTCTACTTCATGATAAAGTAATAGAAATTAATTTTAGTATGGAATTGAGGTTTTCTGCTTTAGTTAAGTCGAGTTGTCACATTTGTTAAGATATTTGGTCTAAGTACATTGTGACCCTTATTACCAAATATTTTTATCTTATAATAAAGTTTAAAAAATCAAAGAAACCGATTGTTCATTTACATCTATTTCTTTATTATTTAAAAGGGATATATTAATTTACAGGTACTAAGAGGCATTTTACAAGTATATCGTTTGTTTAGATACAAGAAATAACTGCATGTTAGTCATGGGCTAACAAAAAAAAATTATTAATTTAATAAAAAAAAATTTTCAAGCAAATACTAATTGTAATAACTCATAAAACACTGTGACAATTATATATAATGTTCTTAAAATTTTGATTTCTTTTCCGTGCTGAAATATCACTAACTGATTAACTGTGGCTTCCCCCCCCCTCCTGATTGAGCATGGTCTGCGGTGCGCGCATCACGCTACGTTCTCTTACCACCTTGCATTTGACCCAAGTATTGTGTAGATTGTTGGACTCTTATTATTTTCGTGATTTTCGAAAAAAAAAATGTAAAGGTTAAGGAAGGCGAAAATTTTGAACAAATAATTGTTACTTTGCTGTTATAAAATTCTTGTTATTTGCTATAAAATTCTTATAGTGGGTATCACGAATATAAATGTTGGACCTAATAACAATACCACAGTTTAACGAATTCGTAATGTAATCGGGAATGTTCGGGTGGTCTCGGTTTTTCCCGCCCGAATTGAACTCTGTTTTTCCTTTGTTCTCCATGAAATTATTTAATATTTTGTATTTATCAAATGATAACTTTTTTTCAATTGAAGGCATATTTATTTAATAACTATAGTCAAGATTATTTCATCTTAATTTAAATTTTCGATCAACTTTAAAATATATAAAAAAAAAATATGTATTTTTCTGTTGCTATGAAAATTTATAATTTAGGATTTTCTTGTGGTGCGAAGGACGAATACTAATGTTTTTCCTACCCGGAATATAAGAGTTTAACAAAAGAGCTGTTGAACTGTTGCTATATTGAGCAGTGAGTGTGATGCGGGTAGGCTGGCATTGGGAGGTCAGGTGGCTCTGATCCAAGGACGATCCCATCCTCTCTGGGTTATTCATGGCTGCCACTGAAGGTTTGTCAGCAAAAGGAAGAGTTATAATAGGAT
The DNA here is from genome assembly GCF_000696795.3 of Halyomorpha halys. Classification (NCBI taxonomy): domain Eukaryota; kingdom Metazoa; phylum Arthropoda; class Insecta; order Hemiptera; family Pentatomidae; genus Halyomorpha; species Halyomorpha halys. The sequence continues at coordinate 101,114 of NW_027114921.1, forward strand.
AGGGGGATATAAGAGAAAAAATGATGTCAGATCATACTAATTTCCTCAAAGACGGGGTTTGATTTTTATCGTTCGTTGTTGGTATATTTTTGATGTATTAGAAGTCAGGAAAAATCTAAACCTCCAAAATGTTTATTTTTTTTTTTAATCACGTGTAGGATCATTATACAGAAAATTTCATGCTGTTTAAAAAAATACGAATTAATAACTGAATCCTCGCAGAGAAACTGAGAAACCTAAACTTTCGCTCATTTTTCACTCAGTGCTCTATATCCTCATAGCTACCGCTCAATAGAAATTAATGTGTACATTATTTTTCAAGTTAGTATAAATTTGCTTACAGGGCTCTGTAAGTTCAATGGTTTTCGAACTCCTGGGCTAAGTAACGAAAAATCAATATTTTGCGAATTCATTTTGGTAAATACCATGGAAAATGCGACAAGGAGATTTTTAGAAAATTAACTATCATCACAATTATCAGTTAAAAGTTTCGGTGTACGGCGTTCAAGTTATAATAGAAAATAAAAACAATTCAAAGAAAAACTAAATTCTTTTTAATTAGCGTAAAAGTTCAGTATTTTCCAATAATCACCCGAAATTGTTTTTATTTTTAGCAAATTTAATCACCATTCAAATAAAATATTCAAAAAACAAACAAAAAATGATCATGTTATTCTATATAAAATATGAATAATGTTTATACAATAACCTTACTGTTATTCAATTTGAATAACATTGAAACAATTTATTTACTGGCCTATTTGACCTAATTATTTTCTGACCTATCTGAGCAGAGTGAACAAAGCACTTCGTTTTTAGGATCTGAAGAAACGCATTGATACGAATTTTCGGAAAATAACATTTTTTGC
>NW_027114921.1:102820-111658 GCF_000696795.3 Halyomorpha halys
AATTTCGTAAAACAAGACCTGTCTTAGTCTTGTTCGGTACATTCAAGTTGTAAACAAAATCAATTATAGGTCATTTTACGGATTAACAAATTAGCTATTCCTTTATCTCGTTGGTTTTAAAGAATGGATCGGTGATCAAACCTCCTATAAAGCATTCGAGTGTGTCCAAATCAGAGACAGGCGCATCATATGCGATTTTTACGGATGGATTTCATAGGTATCTCTCTAGCGGCTGCAACCTCCTTTGCAATCCTTGGTCAATAGGAAGGACAGGGCAAAACGATTCGATACCATCTTGTCCTTTCTTATTTCAATTATCTATTTGTTACAGCTTGGAACCAATGTTCTAGGTTATTATGACCTCGTTCTGTATTTGTTTGGGATTGACTTGAGATATCAAATGTGGAAAGAAAGTGATTGTCCGCTCAACTAGGTTGGGGTCTTGGTGAAAATTAGACTATTTCTTAAAATTTACTTCTTTTTTTTTTTTTAGATACTCTTTAAGAATTCTATATTCCTAGCAAATGGAAAAAAAATTAGTAAAATGGTCTAAGTGGTAGTGAAGAGAGATTTAAAAATAGCAAAAAAAAACTATCAATTTTTACATCTTCCTGCATTCAGGTACATATGGTAAAGCAATAATAAAAAATATATATATATTTTTCATTAGGTACTTGTAATGAATTACAAAATGAAAAGAAGGAATTATTGTAGTGAAAATATGTTAACTAACTTTTACAAAATAACTAAAAAATCCACCCAGTAATATATATATATTTTTTTCTTAGCCCCATGGGTGCGTGGGGTTGAGGTTATGATATCCAAAAAAAGGGTGAGGAAATTAGATATTTTGGATAAGAGAGTGTTGTGTTAGTCCATTAATCTTGAATCCCAATTCAATTAAATTATGCTCATTGATGTTTTAGGGTTAGTACTGAGTACACACAAATTTCAATTCTTTCACTTGCGATTTTCTCTGAAGGTATTGTTTAAAAAGTTGTAAAAACTGATTTTTTCAATTTTTCTTCTATATGAAAATCGTATATTTTTCAGCAACATTTACTTGTATTTAATTAAGGAAGATTGAATTCATTACATTTTGATGTATTCTTCCTTAATCGTTTAAGATCAACCGCTCCTGGTTTATTGCTGAACAAAAAAATCTAATGAAACAAAATTGTATGCTTTGTTATTGTCTTTTATTTGGTATAAAATGAGACTTCTAAAAATATACCATTTTCAAGTTGTGTGAAAATTATAAAAACAAAATATTTTGCTTTATATATACATACGTATGTAAGCTGTATTGTGAAGTATATTAATCGATTATATACAGCGTATATAATATTTATTTTGTTGTGAATCAACTAAAAAAAATATTCGGTTCAAAATTCATTTTTTATCTTTGAAATGGGAGCGTATAGATATACTGGAAAAAATAAGATGGTATCTTGCAAGCTTTGCGTGATTTTAAAAGAAAAATAAACAAACTAAAAATTTTTCTTGTGACATATTGATCGAGGAGCTGCAACGATGGAACAGCTGATGAAGGAGCATCGACCTTGGCCAACTCAGCTGGTGACTCAGCCGCTCAGCTGTTGTTGAGGTCTTTGCCCAGCATCACACCGAAAAGAATAAATTTACTTCTTATTTTTCTTACTAAATTGCTATATATATATTATTATTATTATTTTCATTAAATATATCATGAATCGGTGTATATCAATCATTAGCATAAATCTCTGAGCAAAGGAAGAATAGTTCGTTCGTAAAGTTACCTTTCTGTATTGAAGAGCTATGAATATTCATTTTCAGATTTAAATTTGCGTCATTAATATGTTTATGTAATTTTGTGTATTTATATATTATTTTTTTAATAATTTATTCCATTATGACATTGAAAAATTACTGGATATCATAACATGTTCCAAGCCTCCTGGTATACATGAGAAGGAATGGAAGAAAACAAAGTAAATTGTAACTTCGGTACATATTGAATGCTAAAGACTTTTTTTCTGTTTGTTTCTATTTCTTCCCCGTACTCCTACAATGATTTCATGTATTTATTCAACAATTATTACACAGAAATAAACAGATGAAAATGAGCACAAAGTATAATAGAGAAAAACTAGGCAAAACTATTTAAATACAAATTATTACATTAATTTGGAATAAAATTAGCATATTTTATGTTCGGAACTTATTTATGTTTATTTTGGGCACCGACTGATAGACGTTGCTAGAACTGAAAATATTATTTTAGCAAAAATTGGGATTTTTTGCTAGAAAGAATAAATTAATTACTCATTACTAAATAATACCTTGTCAATTTTTTCTAAGCTTTATATTGTGGTAATTTTCCGTAGTTGTAAATTGAGTTTTTTTAACATTAATAGCAATTTTTTATTTTTTTAATAAACTATATTGTACCATGTTGTATGTTGTACCAATTAATTTTCGAAAAATTAATTTAATTTTTAGCAAAATGAAATTTCGCCTAATATTTTTAATTGAATTTAAAGAAAAAGGATAATATTTATAGTGGACCTCCCGAAATTCGTGACATTTCTCCTGTATTTTTTTATTTCCACCTTCAGGTATTGCCATTTCAATTTTGGACTAAGAACAGATGGTGTATCCATTGTTCCATTGAACATCTGCGAGACCCAAAGGGACACCCAATATTCTAGTCCCGTGGTTCTCTAAGTTCCGCACCGGTACCCTCCTTGAGTTAAAAGATATTTGCAATCTTTTTTGGGCTAAAACATTTCCCATCTGTACTGAATTAAGTTTTTAAATGTCGGAACAATTATCCGAAAAGAAGAGAAAAAGGTTTAAAATATGTGTTGGAATATTCTTTATATTTGCTATTTTGATTTTCAATTGTTTATAAAATTTTGTGCTATTGACATTCGCCTGCCACAAGCGAATGTCAATAGCACAAAATTTTATAAGGTCCCTCGGCACCCACTTTGTGAACCTTTTTTCCGATACATTACATCCTTAACCAAATTCTACTTTAATTCCTTCCTTTAGTACATTAGACATAAATCGTTGCGCCAAAACGGCTCGATAAAACAAAGAGGAAATGAAGGTATGTAAGAAAGAAAATTTCATTTTTACGTTGTTCGAAAATAATACATTCTGTAGTAAACATGGTACATGCTTTATTTTAATATAATAAAATTTCCTGCCAAAAAAAAATATCTTAGTCGGATAAGTTTTAGAATAGATTTGGCTTTGAACTTGAAATGGTTTAGAGACCCTAGTGAGAATTTAAGATGTAAGCATATGAGAAAGGCAATTTAATTCCTTATAAAAACACAACAATATAAATCGTTTAAATCTGACAAGTATTAGCGAAAATACGCCTTTTTGAAGTTTTTATCCAAGTGATCGATGTGTTTTGCCGTTTTTCAATTTTAGTGTATTAATTTTTTGATTAATTTGAAATCTATGCATAGCTCTATATAAGGATAATTAAATTGTGAAATGAGACAAACTAAAACTAATAAAATGAAATGTCCGTGAAATCGATTTATGGGTTCTTTCAACATTCCAATCTTTTTCTATTAGAAGTCAATTATTTATTTTATTAAGTATGTAAATGTCATTGTATTCGTTATTAACTTTTCTTTTTCTCTTCTTAAGAATTATTAATTTTATCTAATTTATTTTATTTTATTTTTTGTTTATATATATTTTGTATGTAATTCATTGTTTTTATTCACAATTGATCAATATTTATAGAGCTGTTAAGGGTGTATTTTGCACAAGACTATATCCCCCTTTATCAATTGTCAAATCAAATAAAAAAAAAAAATGTTATATTAACCATGTAAGGCCCACCAGGCCAATCTGGTATTGAATAAAATAATAAAAATATTTTTACTTAATTTGGAGGTGCGTGAAGTCATAAAAAAACAAAAACTTTTAGACATTATATTTAAACTAAAATAAAAACCTCCATTTATATGGTTTGATCAGAATCGCACCGCTGGAAGTACCCAAATGTATATTTATTTTCTTAGAAACTACAACAGATATAAATATTTTTAACTTTAAAAAATAATTTTATTGTGATTAATAAAGAATAATTTATAAATCGTCGTAGAAGTAATGATTTTATATTAATAATCAGATCAACAAAACTGCTGATCATGTTGTAACTTCGTTCATGTTTCCCTATCTTTCAGAATTCACAAATTTTTAATGTTGAATCAAAAGAAATAATTATAGCTTACTCCCTCGGTAGTTAAAACTGCTGTTAATTTTTTATGACTCTATTTGAGTCACCGGTTTAAGTATTCAGGCCTTAGTCACCACATTCGTGCTCATTTGTAATCGGTTTGATAAAAAGCTAAACTGTTATCAAGTGTGCGGTTTTTAACCGCTGATAGCGTAGCATATAATAATGGTCCATTTTAGTAAAGATTTATTAATTTAAAAAACATAGCTTGGTTCACTCATTTCTGTTTTCTTTTTCTTAAATATAACGAAGGTTGATTGTAATCCTTGATGATTAGCCTATAAGTTTTGTATGATTTAAAACAAATAACATTGATACAAATATTTTTTAAATAACGAATTTGAGATTTATTCGGCAATGCTGAAAAAATACATCGGGTTGCTAAACACAACATACGTATCAATGATTGGATATTTAAACTCTACTATAATTAACAAAGATACATAGGCAATTTTTGTAGGCAGTTTTTCTTTTTTCAACAAAAATCAACTTGTGCCAATTGTGATAGCTCAGGAGGCGAAACCCTGAAAACTTGAGCCCTGGTCTCGGTTCGAGTCTAATTGCGACAGATAGTTTATTTATTCTACTATATAAGCTTTTCATCGACTTCGGGCTGGGCAAATCAACCTAGGTCCTATTTAGTGTGTAATCTTTTTCGAAAGAGGAATTAACCTAGCTATTGAGAATGGATATAATTTTTATAAGAATAGAAATATTCTTCAAGAAACATCGTAATTACCAAGTACTGAACTTAACAAGACCAAGACCCTTGAGGGGTTATGGTGGTATAGTTTTATACTTTTACTTATCTATTTATTGAATATATAAGACGAAGTATTGAAATCGTCTAAAATTTCGAATTCTATTACTCAACAATAATACAGGTTTTGAAGTCTCTTGGTAAACCAAGTCTCGCGAAACAGCCTTTGTGCATGTGAAAACCTTTACACAAAAATAAAAGAAAGAAACAAAAAGTTATACGAAACTGAAATATAGTATTTTAGAGGTAAAGAAAAATACCAGAAAACCGAGGATAATTTCTTTTACTGAACTTAGCAAGTACCACAAGATAAGCTCTCCTCCACCTCTTTCCCTTACAGCCCTTTCGCGCCTTTACTCCCACTGGTATACAACACCAAACAACACGAAACTTTTTAAGTCAATGGAGCAGTGTTATATCTTTAGGAACCACCCCGAGTCTACAGAATGTGCTTTTATTTTCTGGTCTTATAGAAATGGTGTGAACCCAATTTCAAAATTATACTCTGAAATAAAGTTCTCTAACGGTCTATAACCCGTCCTTCCAACAAACGGGTTATCTCAGAGTGGGCATCCTATCATGGGGCCATATCTACGTGATCTGTTGAAAGCATCTCCTTGAGCCGCTCTTCCTCCAGAAACAGATTCCCCATTGTCTGTACCGTTGCTTCAGTGCACTTCGTCATTCACGTACTCTAGCTATCTGGGTCAGGAGCGCTTCGCGACCCGAAATTCCTCTAACCTTGGTCCTGTCTTCGGTCGGCTTCCTCATAATTCTTTCTTCTTGTAATTTATATGGGTTTTTATTATTTTTCTTTTCATCCTTCCAGTGATGCCCCTCCAAACCCAATTCCACTAAATCAGTTTAACACGTTTCTCCCATCTATGTTTCGGTCTACCCCGCGGACGTTTAGCCGTTGGTTCAGTGTTTATTATCATTTTAGGGATCCCCTCGTTACTAAGCCCATCTTATACGCCGCAATTCTATAGCTTAAATTATATTTACTGGGTGTAGGTCCCTTAATTCAGCGTTATATAATCTTCTACATTCTCCCGTTAATTCATCTTTTTTCGGTCCGAACATTTTGGGAAATACTGTATTTTCGAAAACCCTAAGACTGTTCATCCCTTAGTGTAAGAGGCCACATCTCATATCCATACTGCATCCCAGAACAAGTCAAATTTATTTCAAACGTTTTTATTTATTTGATTTATATATAACAGTTTAGTTACTGGATTATCTTGAGGTAAAAGTTTTTTTTAATTTTAAGTTATTAAGTTTAATAACTGTCCGTTTTTCCTGATTTAGTAGAAATTCTTTCATCACAGGATAATTGGTTTTACCTGGTTTTGGAATGCAATGTTCTAATTGTCGTTAAACTTAAAAAATATACATTCTAAAGAACAAAGTGAGATATCAAGATCTAATATAAGAGATATCAAGATCTAATATAAGAGATATAAAGAAATCTTGCTAACCATCAAAGAATTTATTTTTTTATAGTTCATTGACACTTTTCTTTTTGTTTCCATCATTTCGGTTTTAAAATATTAATTTTCAATGTTAAAAAACTAATATATTTATTTAAATATTAAAATGAAAAGACCATAAATCTACGTTCCCTCGAAATTCACTCATGATTTTCGTAGTGACTTTCGGATTGATTGCATCTTTAATAATTCGTATCTTCATTTTCAAGAGTTCCATCAGTGGGGGGTGTAAATAAAGAATAACTACTTTAATTAATTGCCTTGGGCCGTGGAAAAAAAACTGTCAAAACTTCTGGAAACCAACCTGGATCCTAACCAATGTTTAATTTTAAGACAGGAAATTAACCTTATCAAAGTACCAATATATACACACATATGTATAGTAAAACGTTTAAATTATTAAACCAGATAAAATTACTGGTTGTAATAATTCAAAACAATATTTTGTAAGTTGAATCCTTGTCGACCAAGGCCAAAAGTAATAATTAAATAAATGTTCACAGGCTTACGACTTTTAAATTAGAAATTACAGAAAGCTTTCATTACACGGAAAATGAACATGGAATGGTAAGAATGATATAATCAGTTTTTTCAGCATTAATGACAATGAGTTTTTTTTACTACACAACCTTCAATCGTCACATAAAAATAAAAGGGTGCTGATTCATAATGCAAAAGAAGAAAAACCCGGTAATATTAAAACTAAAAAAGACAACCTATGATTGCAGCTTCAGGATAAACTTAAACCTGTAACATGAAGGCGCCCGTTTCAAAAATTTAAAATAAATAAATAATTTTTATTTAGTATTCCATATCTTTAGTAACTACCAATAACAATAAAATAAAAACAAATAATATAATATAGTTTAAATTACTGTAAAATATCTAAAATATGAGCCCTAATAGAGCTGTTTACGTTCAGTGGTTTCTGAGACATTTTTTCAAAAAGCAATAATATTTAATAGCAAAGTTACGACAAATCAATACTTGGTAGATTTTATTTGGAAAACTATATCTCAGGAATTATTTGATTTACAGATGTGTAGCAATGAAATAAAATCTAGTTGAATGTACTATAAAGTAGTTTATAACGTGTTAGTAGGAGTTGCAGTCGCCTGTATATTCTCAAAATGTTGATTTCTAGTTATTTGGACTAAACTTTTGGTTTATGAAAAACTAAATCTCAAAAACTATTCGATGAACAGACGTCTATTAGAACTCAGATTAATGTTAGTTGAATGTACTAGTAAGTAGTTAATAATTATTACTTTCGTAGCTTAGTAAATTCAAGAAATATATAAATAGTAAATAAATTCGGAAAATATTGATTTCTTGGTATCAGAAAAAAACTTCTGATTAATCTCAGGAATAATCGAACCTAAAGGGCTCATATTTTAGAGAGTTTAGTCTACTTTAAATAAAGTTCTTTGAAGTTTTTTTGAGTTGTATGTAGTTTTGAGCACGAGGATGTTTTTATCGAATAAAATAAACGTCAGGGGGCGGGCACCTTAAATAATAGTTGCTGAATACCTTTTATAGTCTAGGTAAAAATTGAACCATTTTCTAAAAGGACATAATGAATTTTTTTTTTTTTTTACTTAAAACATCTCAAAATTGAGTTTTTTGTATCTTCTGGAACAGCCGCCATTTTTTATTCCTTCCAACTATGGCTGGCAGTTATCAATTTTGATTCTTAACTGTCTTTCGTTTCCATTAATGTTATCAATTATTAAATACTAGTGTATCTTGGTTTTCAATCTTGCACCTATGAAGTAGATATGTATTAGAAACGACCAATTCTTAACGAAATATTTATTTTATTGTTGTATTAAAAAAAAAAATTATATTAAAGTACTACCTAATTTTTATTTGATTACATCAATTCAAGGAGATACGATCAGAAATATGCAACCTTTAACATGCAAAAACAACAAACTTTAAATCTAAGCATGCAAACCTTTAACAAAATATGCAAAACTTTAACTTCTCTAAGAATAGATAGTTTTAAAAAAAGTTGAGAGCTTAGAAATCCTATAGTAGTTTGTCACGTGAATCCGCTTGTAAAGTTGAGCAAACTTCTTAGATTTAGGAAACATCTGAGGCCAAGTATCGAATCTATCAGACTTAATTTCAATCAGAAACTTAAAAAAAAAAGAAAAAAAAAGAGAATTATTAAATTGAGAATATGTTACTCAAGTACAAAGTCAATTTATGAAACGTCAATATATTATTGTTCTTTATCAACGAACTTATAAATCAAATTAATGTTTGGATTTTTTTTTCCAAAATGAGAAATCATATTCATTGTCATATCTAGTATATTATTATTATTATTTCTT
>NW_027114921.1:111728-124392 GCF_000696795.3 Halyomorpha halys
ATAATACTTATTATTTTATTTTTAAACCTTATAATTTTACTTTCAATAAAAATCCACTATAATTCTAATTGTTATAAAATTAGGCAACCTGAAAATAGAATATAAGTATTGAGTTCTAAAAACTCTCAAGTGCCTAATTAATTGCAAAATTTTCTTCAATTAGTTTCTAACTGCAGTTCTTTGATCAAGAAACATTACAATTTTTTCAGGAATAATAAAATTTATTTAAAATGTTTATCAGAATGAAAAGACAGGAAACTGCATGTCGATTCTGACTATTGCAGCACTTACTAGTTTTTATGTAAATAAAGTTATAAATAGGAATAAATAAATTATTAAAAAAAGTAATATAATTTATAGGCAAATTAAATCTTTAAAGGTTATTTATACCTACTACTTTTAACCGTACTGTGCATATTGTGACCCTGAAACCTGAACAATCTCATAGGCGGAAAAGCAAAACCTACAACAATTCCTATCTGAACATACGGAGTTGAGCTTTGGGGCTCCACTAAAACTTCGAATTCCTCTCGTATCCAATCCAAAATCCTTAATGCTCCTTACTTTGTCACAAATAAAATCATCCACAAAGACCTTTATGTTCCATATGTAACCGATCTAGCCCAAACCAGATATCAATCCTTCCATCATGAACTCCCGAACTATCAAAACCCCCTAGTTTCTAACCTTGCTTCTTCTTCCATTCTTGACAATCTTCTGAGGCGCCTGAAAAGAAGACTCGATACCTTGTAATGTAGAAATATTATTAGAGTGCTACCAGTGCATGATTTTGCTCCAAATTTACTGGATATATTTTTATGCAAATACAGTAGTAAATAACTTTTTGTAAAAACAAGGACCAGATCGTAAAAAATTAATTCAAAGGCAATTTTTGCCAGATTATTGAGTTTTCATACATCCTGAAAAGTTTGGTGAAATGTAATTTAGCTCAGATTTGGAACTGTTTTGAATTTTCGTTATATCTTATGTTACGTGTTTTCAATAGTAATTTAGGTTTATTATTAATTATTTTAAAATACTTTGTAGTACTTAGATAAACATTTTTTTCCAAGGATTCAATTATTATAAATTGAGGATGAAAAAAGAGAAATAATTACATTATTTTGGTGAAGATGGTCACGGGATGCGGTCAGCAAAAACCACAAATAAACAAAAAATTGTTTATTCGTGCCGACATTTCGACCTATGTTTCATGTCTTCATCAGGTTGCTTTCGGCAGAAATTCCGGCTAAACTATTTGTGTTTTTTAGCTTATCGCACCTCCCGACCATTTTCTCCTTTTATTAATTAAGGTAAACTATCTACACCTCATCATCTTATCTTATTCGAATTTGTATCATTTCTATAAATTTAAATTTTCCTCTCTGCTGTAGGTCAAGGATGAATACATAAAAAATATAATGATAATTGCTTTATATGGTTGCTGTTGCAATGACTGCTTGCGTGATATTGGAATGACTCATTGCAATTACTATCACGTTTTGACATTGGTCTCTTGCAGCAAATTGCATAGTTTTCTTTTATTGCGTTATTAAGTAGTTTTTCTCTCATTCCCTGAGTCAGTTCAATCAAATCAGTGACGCCAATTCATCCCTAAATTCGTTGGTATCATTTGCAGCAATTTCATAGTAATTTTCCCACTTTTTTACTTTGCTAAAAAAATTACAAAAAATCTGTACTTTGTACTAACCTTGTTTTGACGGCGAAGTGGTTCTATTTAACCATAATAATAATTTAATTTATATTCTTAAACACTTTCTTGAGACTGGTTAATTTTGTTAAAATAAATAATTTAATTTCTATCAATTTTAGTCTCACACACATTTTATTTTTCTTAAAAGTCCGACGTTTCGGCCAATCCGGCCATCCTCAGGAACAATCCACTTAGTACAACTTTGGAACTAAATGATTTAAAAACTCAACTTCATGCAGGCTATTATGCCCAGGTCAAAACAACATTTCTAATTAGTCAATAGTCTCATTAAAACCAAAATTAAAATTCATTTATCACAGTCACTATTTGTTAAAACTTTATCATATACTTTGTGATAAAGTTTTAACAAATAGTGATTGTGATAAGTGAATTTTAATTTTGGTTTTAATGTGAAGATTGACTAATTAGAAATGTTGTTTTGACCTGAGCAGAATAAATAGCCTGCATGAAGTTGAGTTTTTAAATCATTTAGTTCCAAAATTGTATCAAGTAGATTGTCCCTGAGTATGCCCGAAACGTCAGACGTTTAAGAAAAATAAAATGTGTTGAGACTAAAATGGATAGAAATTAAATTATTTATTTTAACATAATAATAATATTAATCAGGAGATAAACTAGACGTTTATGAAAAACTAGCGTTATAGTGACCACGTTGTCTTTCGCTGGTACGTAAGGTCTAGAATTTTACACCTCTCTCCGTATCAGACCTCTAGTAGTTTGGCAGTATTTGTGTCTGTTTATGTCTAAATTACTATTTTTGTTAAACAAACACAAAATGAAATTACATTTTTGAAATATATATATTAATTTTGTAGGAATCCATACATTGTTTGATGCGTGATTAGGAGACAATAAATTCCCAAAATATTAAATATAATTTTATCTCGACAAGATAACAGACAGAACAAACAAAAAAAGAATAAAACAGTCGTATCTTGCCGTGCCGATAATAAAATTTATTTGATGAGGAAGATATTGCTCTTTTAATTTTGAAAAGTCAATATGAACATCATGTTATAAAGTTTATCAAAATCAGACGTGATGCAACTTAGAGGATAACAATAGTACACAATAAAAACGCACTTTATGCTAAACTCTTAATTTTTAATCGGAAATTTACGCATAAAAAAATTGTAACGTTTTATTAGTATTTTAGGGCACGTATATTTTATTCAAATACGGTGTTTATAATTTTTGCCTTCCCTGCCCTTTGGATTTAATTATTACTTTATTTTTTATGAAAATCGTAAAAAAAGCTAAACTTAATTATGAGCCTATCAATCTATACAAAATATACCTACATCACACCAGATCTGTTTCACTCAGACCACGTGTGCGAACTCATTTTTAACACGATTCATGTTTTGTTTTTTTTAACGTAAAGCTTGGATTGAATGTTATCAGTTAGTACCCGTGACTTTATAAATGCCTACATTTATTAATATAGGTTTATATATATCTTACAAAGAATAGAAAAAACACTTAACATTTGGTGTTCATGGCGTTGAGGGAATAGGATATCTTTTGTGTGGCACTTGCATTGCCAAGGGCACACAACCTTTCTAGGGCGGTATTAACTGCTTTCTTCCTTTTATGACACCACGTGTCGAAGAGATTAATCGCACATCATTTACACCTTGATTTTTTTTTTCTAAAAGCCATGTATGGAAAGGGTTTGATATACAGTGGGTTGGTAACTATAATTATCTCTTCTACTGCATTTCAAATGAATTTTAAGATAGGAATGAGGAATGAGATTCGTCTGAAAAAATTGGGATATGGTTCGAGTCTGCTGTCTGATGATGGGGATCATAAGATTTCGTTCCTATAGACAGTAAGCTCCAGTGGTATTTTGTCGAGTCGGAGTCTGTTGGCCTTTGTGGCCAACCTGTCGGTGTCAGTGGCCTAAATAATGGGTTCGTACAGTACTAAAGGCTGCCAAAAAATTTAATATGTCTCCTCGATATAGATTCTGTCAAGTGTCGTAGGTATGTGGTTGGTCTTTGCTCTTTGAAATGAAGTATGTCTAAATATACGTCTCAGTATACCGCTCTGAAACTGTTGGAGCATCTTGGCTAATGAAGGTGCTATATTGGTCCATAGAGTAGGACTAGTCTGAATACACTCTTGTAGACGATTAATTTGAGGCGAAGAAAAAAATTAGCACTTGGTCCTAACATGCTTGATCGTGTTATTGCAGTGGCGAGCTAGTATCAGGTGTCTTTCAATGGTGACACCGTTACAGCTTGATAGTATCCAACACGTTTTTATAATTTATTGAACTGTTCTAATTCCTGGGAACGTCTCGACCCAGTTCCCCTTCCTACAAATCCCTTTATTAGTTGAAAGTCAGTCGTCAGTCTGACAAAGTTGTCGAAGGACACTAGGAGATAAGTTCTACATAGTACTATAGTAGATCATAGAAATATGCATTTTCCTTCGTATTAATAATGAATGTCTATCACTCACTTCTCTGTGATCGCATTAAATCACCTGAAACAATGTCATAAAAAAAAACTTTTTTTTTTTTTTTAAATTGGACTCGGCCGTGTTTGTAACTAAGCTACACAAAACTAATTTTATGTTAAAATTTATAATAACGTTACACTCTTAATGTCCTAGCAAAAAAGTTTTCTATTGAGATAATCATTGTTTATTTTACTAGTTTTTAAAACATTTCAACTTTTTTACAATAATAAGACTTAGTTTGATGGGTATAAGAGTTTATAAATAGAATTTCACCCGTTTTATCTGCTTATGGTTAAGTGCTGGCAGGTGTTCTTAATTGAAGGTGGTTGCGGTATTACAGACCGCATCCGTCCCCTAGAGAATCTTTCTCTCCAGATGTTGTGGTTTGATGGTCCCGCAACTTCTTTCTGTTTTCTGGTTTTTAGTATAATTTTGTTCAAAAACAATATGCTTTAATGTGTAAATTTACGTTTGATAGTGCAGGTAAAAACAATGAAACTTAGTTTTAGTAAAGTTGTGCTTGTCTTAAACGTTTTATGAAGTTGTCTTTAAAAAAACGAGATCTATTAAGTTTAAAACAAGGTTCTCTTAACACGTTTTTGTTCCACTCACCACGGGACTATCACGTCAAATAAAGTTTTTTGCTACCTAAAAAGGTTTCATTCTTGGTTGTGATGTTCCTGATGATTTGGTCTTGTAGGGTGGCACAATATTGGAGATATTTAATTGACAACACAACTGGTGTGTCTTAGTAAAGAAACAGTCCTCAAATAAATATTTAGAACACACAGCAATTAAAATTAACAATACAAAACAGAGAAAATATAAGTATAAAATTTTATTATTTCAAAAATAAAATCTAAATTTTTGAAGATTACCAAATAATTCTTTCAAGGTTAATATGATTTTTTTTTATAATTTTGAACCAGCTCTCTGTGTCTCTAAACACTTCCATCCAATTTGTTCCTAGTCTGCGGGTAATCTCTCTGTAATCTCATGTACGGTTTTCCACTTTTCACCTGATAGTGCTTTTCGATCAACTATCCTGCAAGAATACAATCTAATCGCATGTACTGATAAAAAAAAAAAAAGTATGAGTAAAAATTATCTTAGCTATCATTTCTTGTTTACTTATTCCAAAATTGTGTAATTATATTGAAAGAATGACGACGAAATATAGTTTTCGAAAATAAAATACTGCGTAGAGTATTTACCTCGAAGAAGGTTTGGTAGTCGACTGAACTATTCAGGGGATTGGACGAATAGAGTTTGCGTGACGATCCTAGTAGATAAAATAGAATAGTAGTAATTAAAATTGGCGTGTAATGATCCTATCACTAAAAGGGTAATAACCTAGCTATAGGCCAAAACGTTGATGGGAGGGTTCGGGATTTGTGGATGGAAGGTGTTACATCCAGGGTGGTCGTGTATTTCTTATTAGCTTAATAAAATTGTGATTAAATACCAATAAAGTGGGGAAAAAATGAGAAAAGTTTATCTAAGACATAAATTTTATGTAATATCATACCGTTCACTCAATTGTAGTGGGACTTATTGCTGAATGTTCAGGATTTTCTTGGGAAGGTTATAAGCTAATCCGATTTCTATGGAAAAAAAAATTATTAACAAAAATAAGCATGTTTGATGCGCAGCTTAGAAAGTATATATTTTCTTCATGGTTATTGTATGCCAATTTCTTTCTGAAGAATGAGAAAAAAATATTACTGATATTAAATGATTTTTTATTCACTAAAAATTAAAAACATAATAAGGAGTCCAGTAAAGTATTTAAAAAAAAATTGTTTTATGAAGAAGCAAATGATATTCGTTTATAGCGTCGTCTGAAAGAAAATGATATTCGTTTATAGCGTCGTCTGAAAGCAAATGATATTCGTTTATAGCGTCGTCTGAAAGCAAATCATATTCGTTTATAGCGTCGTCTGAAAGCAAATCATATTCGTTTATAGCGTCGTCTGAAAGCAAATGATATTCGTTTATAGCGTCGTCTGAAAGCAAATCATATTCGTGTATAGCGTCTTCTTAAATCTTTGAATACAATTTTTCAAAGAAATTAAAAACTAGAAATTTTTTACATCATTTATCTGAAGGATTTTTTCCCTCGGTGTCCATTGCTTTTATAATCTTTCATCACTCTTATAACTTTAATCCAATTCCTGCCTTAACATAACTGTTAAAAAGCTGAATCTTTGCTCTTTTTACCTACATTTAGATTTAATGCCGTAATAAGGGCGAAATATTGGTTTGAAATACTTTTCAATCGTTTTATTTTATCTCCGGGTCTAATTTGCTTAATTAGATCCGGTTCGTGGCCTGCGGTGCAGTTTATAGAGCTCTAAACCTATCCCAAATTTCGTGAAAATTGGTTAAGTCGTGTTAAATTTAAAAGTTTAAATAAACTAGACAAATTGTTTTTTACGTTTAAAAAAAAGTGAATCAAAAAGAAAATTTTGTTCTTTACTCATTATATATATTATTATTATTAATATTAATTTTGGTTTATCTTTTCTCGACCTTTATTTTATCTCCACGTACTTCTTTATTTTCCGATTTTTAATGTGTTAAATCTTGTTTGTTCATATCTAATTTTCTATTTTTATGTGTTATTACATCTATTGTTCAATTTGAGCCTAATAGTTTGCATTTTTATTATTTTTTATTCTAATTGTCTATTTTATATTAATTCTATTTTATTTCTTCTTTTCTTTCATTTGCATATATATTGATGATATTAACCCTATCTTATTTTACTTTTTTGTATCTTATTATCCTACTATGTCAAAATATTTTTATTTGTCTTAGCATATTTTTAGCCTTGATGAAACTAAACACACCTGACCGTCTTCTCCATAATGTGAATTAAAAAGGTTTTGATTTGTCATCCAGCCCCTCAACCCTTTATAGTTACATTTATGTTTCATGTTGTTATTAAAACAATATTTGATGCCAAATATGTACCAATGTTATGGCAATCCACACCGAAGGAGATGTTTCCTAGTTATCTGCAGGTGACCAAGCTATTCTAACTATGGTGGCCGGTCAAGTTTTTCATTTTGTGGGACCGCCACTCAATGAAAATTCAACGCCCCAGGTCGGATTCGAACCGGTGCTCCCCGCAGATTTTAGAACAATAGACGTAGGCCTAACCATCTGAGCTACGGACGGCCCCGTACCAATGTTCAGAAAGTTATATAATTAGAAAAATATTGTCTTCACCTTAGTGTTACGTTGATATTTTGACAGGTATCTGTAATCAGCTGAAATAATTATTTCTCTAGTTATCGACTATAATCATTTTCCTCTCCTTTCCTCGGTCTATTCCCTCTGTTAGGATTCTGTCCGAGCAAGTTTAGCTAATGAAGAGTAAGAGGCGGTCATAAGAAGTGGCCGGATGTCAACTGTTAAAACAGCTGCTCGGCCATATTGCCCATTGTTACTTCTCGTCTCCACCGCCTGTCTGATAATATCTTGCCTAAACGCCGGCTGTCAGAATAAATTAAATACAAAAATATTGTTTTGTTTTTACATTTACTATAAAAACCCCTATTGAATGGTCATCAGTAATAAATATTCATCGTAATTTTATCAATTTCTATCAACTTTTATGACATGTATATATTGATACAAGGGCGTATCCAATAATTAACAATCAAGAAGGGCAAGCCATAGTCGATCAGGTTGAGACATTTTAGCACGGAAAAGGTAAATGAAAACAAATTTTCACAGTGCTTTATTAGTTCTTACCACCAGTACTAGCTTGGGGAAAAAAAATATTTTTATTAAATTTCCTGGAGGAGGGGGATCCGCCCCCCGCTGGATACACCCATGTATTGATACATTTTTTTTCCTTGACTTTTAAAAATATGTACTTTTTTGATCTTGAGGATAGTCAATAACTTGTGAGTCATGCCCTACTATGAAAAAAGAGTTTTTTAGAAAAATTAATTTCTTTAACTAATGATTACAAAGCTAAAATTTACAGAGTATAATTTAAGATTAATGTAATGTTTATCGTAAGTATGTATTATTTGTAGTAAGTAATATTAATACTTATTAATCTTAAATTGTACTCTGTAGTACATTTTAATACAGTAATAATTAGTTAAAGTAATTTATTGTTACAAAAATTTTTATTTTCATTGCATGACTATGCAGACAATAAAGTTGTGAAGCGTTTACCACACTAGTGTGGTGTTTTCTGTTCTTCAAGATGCAAATATATGCATATACATTGATCAATATCAATTTATATATTATTAAAGAATAATAATGTACCCTCTTATTTTTTATTACATTTGTACTTTCTAAATTAATATTCACAATAATAAATTACTATGTTTTATGATTCATAATTGTTTAATAGCTCTGAAATAATTAATTCACTTGCTGCCTCAATTATTCCCCTTCTAATGCGTATAAAACATCTAGAAAGTTTTCGAGAAAATATTATTCATAATTGATATAGAAATAAAATGGTTTTATGCCTTCTGATGAATTATTTTGTAATGACATTTTAAATTATACCTATTACCTACCATTATAAATGTTAATTTAAAAACACTTTTACAAGGTATCATATTGAACTTCGGAATAAGTGATCTTGGAAAAGAATATTTCTTGTTTAATCTCTAGTTAAATTACAAGATTATTTTAAATTTATATTTTCTTTAGTTTCTATTACTGCTGGCAATGCGAAACTGAGAGAATTGATTTATGATTATTCATACTTGATTATATATTATATTCTCATACTGAAACACCCCTATTTGCAATGTTATTACCATAATCAATTATAAATAATAAGATCAATCATAAAAAATAATAATAGCCATGTAATTAAAAATTAAAGAGAAAGTAACAAAAACAAATGATATTTATAGGAATAATTATACGAATTATCGACTTAGCTGAAAAAATAATTAGAGAAAAATAAATAAAATAACAATAAGAAAAATAAAAATAAATAAATATAATTTTTATAACAGAATGTCTCCGATCATCATGGGCTACAGTCTTCACGATGGGGCTGGATTGCCTAAGTTATGGGCCAGTCCACCTTTAACTGTTGGTAGATTAAAGTGGAATTTTGTTAACTTTTTTTATTATTATTTTTTTTATTTATGTTTTTTCGTATTAAATCAACTATCGATTCCACTTGTCTTTTTCTATAAACCAGGAGGAATCTACTGCAATTCTCGGGACCTTGTTTTGGAATGATTGCTACATTAAGTCGTAGATTTTTTTTTTCAATTTAAGTCAACAAAGAAAAAACATTAATATGTGTGTATATATAATCGTAATATTTTTTTCATTTCTGTGTTTTATTAATTAATAAATTATGTTATCTTTAAATACATTTTACGGCTTGTTAAAATGTGCTGTCTATTACATGAATTGGAGTCTTTGTTTCATTATTTACTAATACCTAAGTTTAAAAAAAATCTTGCATCTTATTTATTATTATTGCAGATGTCAACATATCTCTGCTTTACTTTGATGGTGGCTTAACATAAAAAAATAACTTTTTATTTTACTTATTCTTCAGTTAGTACTAGTAGATATATATTTCCCTGCAGAATGTACCATAGTTACTCCTGTTGTATCAAAATAACTCCAGTCTATGTTACTATCTTAGGAATGCGTCCAATATGAAACAAATAAACTTACATGTCTTTTTAAGTTGAACCACAATCAATGAAAAGAAGTAAAAAACTCTATAATGATTCCTATGACATTTCCTAAGGGGGACAATCATCTTTAATGTCTTTTCAACATTAATTATTTATTTTTTATATTATTATGTATCTATTATCCTTAAAGATACAAAATTGCCTTTCCTGCTTTTACCGTTATTCGCTAAAAATATTTAAATTTTACTACTGGATTAATTCATTGAAAAATATGTAATAATTTTTTTTTTTTTCTGTTTCAGGTAAGTTTCTTGTTTAATACTTGGTGCTACCAAATCAGAGAACATGAAAATAAGGTAACCAGAAAACATTTTTGAAAATATCCAAATTCTACTATTTTGACTAAAAGCTCTTCAAATAGTAAAATGAGGCCATCTTGTTTGTTCCTTATTTATCTTTCACTTATTTTATTAAACAAACATATAATTTTATTAAATTCAAGTTTACTTTTCATTGTTATTCTTTCCCTAAAATATTTCGATTTATTATTATTTTTTTTTGTTAAAGTTAACATATTTAGGTTTATTACATTTTTTTCCTACGAAGTTCAAATTCCTTCACACTAAAGTAGCATGGAAGTGTCACATCATCTCCCAGTTGATTGACAATTGGCTACTCAGAGCTTGTGAGCTTCTTATGTTGCTTTTCACCGTGGAAAAGTCAAGAAGAAAACTTCATATTATTTTTGCATCCTTATTGAATATATCCATACTAAGTCACTTCCTTCGTCCCTCATTCCGATTTGTTTTTTGAATATGTGAGAAACTTTTCCGGATGTAGAGAAAGTGTTGGCCAAAAAACATGATACGAGAACCGGAAAGAATCATGTCACTTTGGTCGGTCAGTTTATCTTGATTATTTTAGTTTATTATATATAAAAAAAAATATATATATATGCATGAATTAGAAAAAAATATTCCATCATGCATCAACATTTTAAAATTAAATTCCACGTCTTTATTGTAGGAAGAAGTACAAAATACTAAAAAAAATATTTAATTTTAAACATGATTTTAAAACTTTATTTTTTTTTTAATATTACATTATTCTCTAGAGTAAACATTTTGGATGATTGAACTGAATATCAGAAATTTATAACTCATTAACTGAAACAACAATATTATTTCTAAACAGCAATTAAACTTTAATTGTAAGATTAATAGTTGACCTTATGTAATAGATTGTAGAATGATGGTTCTGGGGCAGTAACTAACGGTACAAGTTTAAAAAAATAAAATTAAAAATTATTTAGTAATATTCAATGTTTCTGTAATTTATTAGTATTTTATTCATCTAAATTTATATTGTCTTAAATTACTGTTTCCCTTATTCTTTTTTTTTTTAATTTAAATTCTTTTTATTTATATTTTAAAATGTATATCTCTTGTTCTCAATTAACTCTGATGAAGCCTTGCATTGTGGGGCGAAACTTATTTTACCGTCATCTTCGTACAATCAAACTTTTAATTGGAATTATAAAACACTAATATTTCTAATACCATAAAGTTAATTCCTTATAATTTAAATTTATTAATGATTAATGTCTCATCTAATATAGCGTATTACTATTACCTCAAAACATTTGCACTTTTTGTATATGGTTTATTGTTTACTTTGTAAATTCATGCAAACTCTCAACTCCCCGCGTTCCCTCAGATCCTTTATAAAATGCAAATCTATGCAACTGAGACTGCCAACTACGAAACTTTGTGAAAGTGCAGCTAGCGGAATCGGAAAAGGGAACACCTGTAGCGAGAGCGAGAAGCAATGAAGCAACTTGGCGTGACGACCGAAGGGTTTCTTCCCGTCTTTTCTATCGTATCTATTACCTTTCCTGAAATAATCTATTTTACCGATCAGGTGGGATAGGGTAGATTTGTAGAGATATCGGGGGAGGCGGAGAGTAGGAAAGGTTTATCGGGTAGATGGGTAGACATCTACGGAATGAATAATTTAGCTTTTCTGTTTATACAATGAGATCAATGAGCGCTTAGAAAAAGATGGATTTTTTCAACATAATTTCCTTTTGATTTTTGTCAGACATGGATCCATTTTTCATAAGCCATCAGAAAAATATGATTTTGGAAGTTCCTCAAGATATGCATTTCTCTGGGCGATGACCTCGATTTATTTGAAGCGTTGTCAGTTCAGGCATTTTACCTCTAATTTTAAAAAGTCACTGGCGGCCAAATCCTGTGATTGCAGTGTATGCTACTAATTCGAATATAAATTTCTTAAATTCAGCTATCGGAGCTGTGACATGTGTATTGTGTTGGTGAAAGAGGATTTTGTTGTTCAATTAAGTACGTTTTTCCTTTATTTTCTCACCCAACGGACCATTTATTTTCCAACCCGACGCATAATACTGTCAAGTAACAGTATATATATATTTTTCAAAATACGATGAGGATTATCTAAGTATAAAAAAAGTAAATGATAATTAGATAGGAGTGGTTTGCCTTGTGATTTGCGCTTATGAAAATATTTTTTCTGTTGGTTAGTTAATCAACGATCGTTTCATTAACTAATAATGAGCGAGAAATGTCAATGAATACAACAAATTGGTCTCTTTTGAAATAGCCAACTTCCTTTGGTGTCTGCCGGACTTCAAGCAGATTATAGAACTAGATTAATATTTCATAGACACCAGGAGAAAACCTAAAATTCTGATATGGAATAATCTGTGAATTTAATTTAAAAAAGATAGTGATAATTGGGAAGTTTTCCGTTGCATGAATTTGCTGTTATGAAG
>NW_027114921.1:125832-126556 GCF_000696795.3 Halyomorpha halys
TTTTAGCTGCCACCCGGACTAGCTCCATCCCTACAATATTATTATTACCTTATTTAGTCACTCATTCTCTGTTACATTCATTTTCACTCTCTTTTTCAATCCTGTTACAATTTACCAAAATATTTAAATTTGATTTTATGGTCAAAAAAAAAAAAAAAAGACAAGTAACAAAAGTAAAAATTTAAATGTTTACATTCAAGCCTCCATATAGGACATAAGTACTATTAAATCGTAACTGAATAATGAAAGGATATAATTTATATGAAAAAACCGTTAGTATTAGGTTACCATTAAATGGATTGTTTTGTTTTTTTACTAGGTTACCATTAGATTGTTTGTTTTAGTATAAATACTTATAATATATCCTGTAGTAAGCAAAAATAAATTTATTCAGAATATATTTTTCAATGAAATTCTTATTTAATATTGTTTTATGATTCATGAGTTTAGTCGCTTTACTTAATTATTACTTTTAATTTCATTTAATCACAATTATTGTAATTATTACGTTTACATTCGTGACATTAGAATATGAGATGAACTGGAAACAATTGCAATATATATATAACACATTGCAACAATGAAAGTATTGTTATTGTATATAATTCTTAAATTGGCGATATTTTTTACTGACTTATATTAGTTTTATGGTTATAAAAATTTTAATAATACATACGAATTCAGCTACAGCAATAGTAAATCTAATTCTTTCTTCATTCGTATA
>NW_027114921.1:126606-127695 GCF_000696795.3 Halyomorpha halys
AATTGTCTGTGAATTTAATGAAAAAAAAATCTAAGATTAGGGAATTTTCTCGTGTATGAATTGAGATAGAACAAATAATGAATGTAAACCATTATTTGTCGCTATAACATAATAGTAGTATATACAAAAGTGTACATATTAGTTGACACATCAAACGTATTATGGCGTCTTCGTCGATTATTCATGATGAGCATTTGTTGATATTGTTATATGAAATCATGGAACTTGTCTACTGCTTCCAAAATTGATGAACTTATTAGAAACGAATAGATAATAGAGGGACCCATGCCGGGTTCCATTATTTATCTAGTTAATAATTACGTCGGAACCTCGTTTGATTGAGGAAGACATATTTTATTCACTTTATTATTCAAGTGGTTGTGGAACTGTTGAGCGTTATTTTTGAGCCTATGAAAAATAAAAGATATAATTGAGGTGCACAAACCCGAAAGATTGATTATATGCTTTTAAATTCAATCCATCGAATTATTGATATATATCGATTCAGTACTGAAACTAGGGTTTAGAACGGCTTTCTGCTTTATAATTATAAAACTGAAGAGAATCGGATGAGATGCAAATGTGTAAGTTGATCTCACCTATTATTTTTTTAAAATAATAAGTTGACAAAAAAAGTAAATTAGAAAAAAACTGATCTTTAAAAGATTGATTTACAAATGAGGTTACTTCGCTAATAACGTATTATAACCATTTTGATACCTAGTTTCACACTGATAAGTATCGAAATGTTATTAACTTTGCTAATTTAAAAAAAAATGTTAATATTAGATTTCTTTTTAAACGATTTGTTGAAAATGTTTATAACATTTCGCTACTTACCTTTGTAAACAGAAAGCTTCAAAATATTTATAACAAAAGTGTTATTGAAATTTTACGAATAAAAATATTATTGGTAACGTTTCAGTTTAAAACCACATAAAGCTATCGTTCCTAGATACACTAGATTTCTACTTACACAAGCATAACCATCAGTTTATTATAGATATTAGATAAATACATTTTTATAACTTTTCTTGTAAACTATTCACCTATATACATTAATATTATCTTAGAAAAACATAGTTGACC
>NW_027114921.1:128700-130163 GCF_000696795.3 Halyomorpha halys
TAGTAAATCTAATTCTTTCTTCATTCGTATACAAAAAGTATACCAAGTCTAAAAACGC
This sequence comes from Halyomorpha halys, assembly GCF_000696795.3. Taxonomy (NCBI): domain Eukaryota; kingdom Metazoa; phylum Arthropoda; class Insecta; order Hemiptera; family Pentatomidae; genus Halyomorpha; species Halyomorpha halys. Next base: position 128,759 of record NW_027114921.1, read on the forward strand.
TTTCTACTACAAACAAGCTTTTCAAAATGTTATATTGCATAAAAGTCGTTTCAAGCGTATACTTGAAAGAAATTAAATTAAGTTTTTTTTTTTTTTAACTCTAGTCAAAGGAATCATAAAACCGTATAAAATTTGGAAAGCATGAAACCGAGAAGTTTCTTTTAAGATCGTTTGAAAAAGATTTACTACTGAACAAAATACCTAAATCCTTTCATGCCTTCCTCGACTTACAAGGAAAAAAAAAAGTTAAGAAGAAACTAAAGTAAGAAAAACATGCTTTTCAGAACTTAGTTCCTTTGGGATTTTAAATGTCAATTTAATACAATCCAACTTCTTTTGGGTTTTCTTCTTGACTCTTGTATTCTATTCGCTTGTTGGAAAAAAAAAAAGGTACCATTTTAATTTCACTGAATATTTTATTGAATAAAAGTTATGTATAACAGTTATTTGGTTTTTAATTTTGGAACGAGACACAACTGATTTTTTATTGAAATGGCTTAGTTAATATTTGAAAATAATAATTTTATAATTCCTTTTTTTTTTTTTTTTTTTTTGGAGGCAAATAAGAAGCAGGCTTAGAACCAAGTTTTAATAATTTTTAGTTATAATGATGTATTTATTGTTTAGCAGAGATTCAATGTGAGGAAATGAGCGACGTGGAGAAGAGGGGGGTCACTATAATAGTAATAAAACAAAAATAAACTTATTTTATTTAAGTCACGTTTCGGCCTTGGTTTCTGGCATTTGTCAGTGCTAAAAACAAAACGAAATAATATAAAGAAAACAAACAGAATATAACTAGAAATTAAGAAGGTAATATATAATATTTCAATAGTAGGATTTTATACAAAAAGATAACTAACGTTGAAAAAAAAAGAACCAAACAGTGATATATGAAAATTTTGAAAAAAAAAAAAAATCGAAATAACATAAGGAAAAATGTTAGATAGTAAACTGTATAGATGATATAGCATGAAAAAAATAGGTTAAATTAACAAAATATAGAAGTTATATAGGCGAAAAGGGAAGGGGGTGAGTGATAAAATTAAAATGATAAGAAGTAATAAGCAGAAGTTAATAACGTATTTAAAAAAAAGTGAGTAAAGAAGGAATTAAATTGTAGCAAGATAGTAGTAAATAAAGGTTCAAAATATTATTTAAAAAAATTAGTGGTAACCAACCTTTCGCCCCACTTTACAGAGCTTCGTCAGGGCTGAAATTTACAGGTATAAATTTCAGGTAAAATAAACCTGTAGGCTTTAGTCCTGCAAAATGGAGCACGAAATGTTGGTTCCTATTAAATAGCTTTATTTACTATTATGTACCTTTATTGACTGGCACCCGTACTATATTTCTACAATACGTTCAACTACCTTCTTCATATAGAAAGAATTAAAGAGAGAAG
>NW_027114921.1:130258-133469 GCF_000696795.3 Halyomorpha halys
AAAAAAAAAAAATTGAAATAGTGATTAAACTGTTTAATGTGAGCTAACGTTTCGCCCCAAATTCCCAGCAAAATCATCAGGGCTAAAAAAGATACAAGTAAATAAAATCATGCATCACCATATTACAAAGAAACCGATTCTTCCGATGATTCTTTGTCATTTTATTTCAGTCGTTTGTAACTTTTTTAGCCCTGATGTAGCCCTGCAAGGTGGAGCCGAAACGTTGGCTCACATTATTTTTGTTTAATTACTATTTTTTTGTTACCACACCTGTACCACCTTTCTTTTAAAAAATTTTTTAATTATTAATCAATTAATTAATTATTAAAGATATCCCTTAACTGTAGTTCAATTATACATTAGCAAAGAATTTGCGGTGTAGTGATCTCTACGTTCACATTGCTAACGCAAATCTCGTACAATATACTTTTCCTTCTTCTCCCTTAAGACGCTTTCAGGGATGTCTCCAGGCGTGGAGGAAATATTTTCATATCTTATTTTCATTAAAAATATAAGAAGAACTGAGGTTCATCAATTTTTACTTCCTCAATGAATTTTTCTTTTCTTTGTTTTTTTTTTAATCAAATTTTCCAACGAATAAACTCATTCTTATTGGACTGCCGTACTCTTAAATCAAATCTGAAACAGAGTAGATGAATCGGTAATTTGATAAACCCCGTCACGGTGACCAAATTTTTGGAAAGTATCAAAAACAGATCAGGCCAATTTATAATGGTTCTAGACAACCCAACAAGACTTGTATTCAAAACTTGACTCACTAAGAATACGAGTCATATTAAAATTTAATCTTGACTAATGGATTTTCTCAAATCGATCAACTTCGTATAACTAAGAAAAATGATAATTACAAAATACTTACAATGATAATGTAATTACCTCTGAACCAATTAGATCGTTTCATTAATTCTTACCTCAGGAAATTATATTAAATTTTAAAATGCATGGAACTGCTGGATTAATTTCTCTATTTTTGGATTTGTTTTTGAAGATTCCTTAAATTTTTTTATAGATTAATTTTATAAGGTTTTATTTTAATCAGAAATCGTCATTTTTTTTTATTTTTACATTCAGTCCTTGACGTTTTGGGACTTCATTTCACCATCTTCAGCATAGTAATACAATTTATTCTTAATTCTTTAGAATGTACAATGTGTTTTCACTTGATCAGGTTTATTCAACAGTCGTGTATTTCAAATTTATATATCAAGTCATGAATAAGTTTTTACTAAAATACCTTAAAATGTATCGGTGAAAAATAATTTATGTATTATAAAGATTATATATTATAAATTAACATAGGGATTGAAAAAAAAAAGAATTATATATTAGTTGAATATTTTTAAAACGGTGCGATGACATAAAAAATCGCGTGAGTGAGAGATATCGATATTCTTGACGTATACCAAAGGCGAGAAGAATATTCCTCTCTCGGTTTCTTTTCAAATCTGGCGATGATTTGTTTATCCTGCCTTTGGTGGGTGAAACCCTATCGGGGCTCAGTCCTCTCAATTTCCTCAGGGGGGTGGCTTCTATTTTCTTTAAACAACCCTTCGGAAGGCCGGGGTCGAATGGTGGTATAAATCGATTTCGGGAGCGTATCAACCTTCACTCTGCGAGGGAAACGGGGTCAGGGGGAGTCGAGATGAAATAAAAAAAAAAACGTAAAAGAAAAAAATAATATGAGACGAAATTCTTTGGAATTGGATACCGGAGCGGTGTAGTCATTTTTTGTTTAGGACGTTTTCTGAGTTTAAGGAGCCCTTAAACAACTTGGTTAGTTTAGGAGAACTGGTACATAAAAGTAAATAAGGCTGATGTTTAACCTAAAGTTTAAATATAAAAAGAGTAAAAAATAAATGGAAAATAAAAAAAAAAAAAATGGAAAGTTGAACATTTCCTGGTTGAAACAATATATAATCGGTATACTTAATATGACTTTCGTTATCAAGAAGAAATAATTGTAGAATTTTTACAAATTTTATTATATTATATTTTATTATAATTTATTGTTTAGCAGAGATTCAATGTGAGGAAATGAGCGACGTGGAGAAGAGGGGGGTCACTATAATAGTAATAAAACAAAAATAAACTTATTTTATTTAAGCCACGTTTCGGCCTTGGTTTCTGGCATTTGTCAGTGCTAAAAACAAAACGAAATAATATAAAGAAAACAAACAGAATATAACTAGAAATTAAGAAGGTAATATATAATATTTCAATAGTAGGATTTTATACAAAAAGATAACTAACGTTGAAAAAAAAAGAACCAAACAGTGATATATGAAAATTTTGAAAAAAAAAAAAAATCGAAATAACATAAGGAAAAATGTTAGATAGTAAACTGTATAGATGATATAGCATGAAAAAAATAGGTTAAATTAACAAAATATAGAAGTTATATAGGCGAAAAGGGAAGGGGGTGAGTGATAAAATTAAAATGATAAGAAGTAATAAGCAGAAGTTAATAACGTATTTAAAAAAAAGTGAGTAAAGAAGGAATTAAATTGTAGCAAGATAGTAGTAAATAAAGGTTCAAAATATTATTTAAAAAAATTAGTGGTAACCAACCTTTCGCCCCACTTTACAGAGCTTCGTCAGGGCTGAAATTTACAGGTATAAATTTCAGGTAAAATAAACCTGTAGGCTTTAGTCCTGCAAAATGGAGCACGAAATGTTGGTTCCTATTAAATAGCTTTATTTACTATTATGTACCTTTATTGACTGGCACCCGTACTATATTTCTACAATACGTTCAACTACCTTCTTCATATAGAAAGAATTAAAGAGAGAAGAGGAGTATGGGAAACAATATAAGAAAGAAGAAAATTTAAAAAATCAGAGAAACTCGCTGGACTGCATGTTTATTTTCCTCTACGAGTAAATATCGGCTGCAAGAGGGTGCTGGTGTCGAAAGTACATTTGAGTCAATTTTTTAGCTATAATTTTCCTTTAAATTGTATAAAGGAATATAAAGAACATCTCTTGGGATTGCATTTTGTTAATTATGAAGCAACCATGCATGGTTCAAAAGTCGGAGATTAAATAACCGGATTAATTTATGTAAATCGTAGGCGCAAGCAATTGGGTCTCTTGTGTAACAAATTGAATGCTGCTCTTGAGATTTCTTCGTTTCAACCAGTATATTTTTCAGCTATTTTAAAACATATATAAGCTTATGTAATATAAATAT
>NW_027114921.1:140464-152138 GCF_000696795.3 Halyomorpha halys
TATTTTATTAATTTGTATTGATAAAAATTTTATAATAGGTACTAACATAAATGGCGGTAATGAATAATACTTTTAAATTATTAAACAATAGACCCGTAATATTTTGTAGAAAAAATAATGACAATAAATATAGTAGAAAGATAATCAATATAAAAAAAATGTTTGTTTTTTACTTATACAAGATCTCCGAAAGTTCTTTACCCATTTATATGTTGTTGTTTTTTTTTCAAAATATTTGTGTCGCCTTAGGAAGGGCCTATTGAAATCCTCGATTTATCCAGTAGAAATAAAGTTATGATAAAAATTAAACATTATTGGCGCATAGCTCAAAATATATACATTATTTCAAATTGTATATGAAACAATATGATAGATACTAAAATAATCTAAACAAAGAAAAACAATGAACTCAAACCGGACAGGTATTGGCAAAGATATAGTCACTTTTGATTTACGTATAAATATCAACACTACTTAAATTCTTTTAAATTAAGGAATTTTATTTTAGGGAATCAGATTTTAGATTTAACGTGAGAAAAGTGAATTACGGGCATATCTCTTAAATGCTGTATAATTTCAATATTACATGTTACACTAGATTATTCCAGTGATTGTTCTTTCTAAGGAAAAATGAACTGGTTATATTTTAATTACATTCGTGAAAAAATTGAAAATTAATTGTCGAAATTTGCATTGCAGCTGTATAAAAGAGAATTTTCTGAATTTGAAAGGATGAATAAAATCTAAAAATTTATTTTCTTTTTATCATTACTTGTGTTGGGGTAGACCCCGTTTAATTGTTCTTATATATTCACATTTTATTTAACAAATATATTGGAATATATAAATATGTATATTCAATATTTTGAGGTCCAAAAAGTTGATGAAAGACACTATTTGGTTGATATAGGCAAACACGTGGAAGAGATGTTCCGTTTTATGAAAATGGATGTCGTTTAACTGCCCAATTGACATAATTTTAAAGGCCTTCTTAATAACCGTTTCAAAATTGAAATTACTCCAAAAACAATTAGTAGCTCGTCATCTTATATCAATTTAAACTCGAGACTGGTAGAAGGACACAAATACGAGGCTACAAATGTGAATCTAATAACCCGAAAAATGGTCTCACTAAGACCATAATTAACAGGGCATCTATACTAATTGACTCACTCATTCCAACACTAACCATCTACGGGCTCCATTCTTCCTGTATGATGTCATAGAATAAAAACTAAAAAAGGGGAAATTAGTTTCATGTCTTGGCATTTCGAATTTATTGGATCGCTCAGCTATGGAATAATTGTGGATTAGAATCAATCCAGTGGAGCGGTCCCTCCCCGTTCTCTGTACCTCCAGCCTGCACCTCCTGGGCTAATATTGTGACCCCCACCTTCAGCGGACCCTGCCCACTCCCTCATAATCCCATGTGACAAAAGAAGGGCATTTGTATCTGATTAGATTTAAGTTTTTATAGGTTATGATTTATTATAAATAAAGTTAGAAGGTAAAAAAAAATGCATTATAATCAAAATAGGGCTGGTTTAATCTCGAGTAAATTTCCAACCCTCCTTCTTAAAAGATTATTCTATGCTTTAATTTCTTCCGGTTTATAATTACAGCTTCTCATTTCAGATTCTCTGAATAATTTATTGACTTTCATCAGTTTTTCGAATGGGATTAACAGTTAGGAATTTGAATTTTGTAAGTTCTAAGCAGTCAAATACGTAGGGCGTTTTTTATTAGGGTTTTAACTTTAGAAACAGAGTGGTTACAGACATGGGAAACAGGGCCAACTACGAAAATAGAATTTCATTGTCTTTGAAAAGTCAGTGCGTTGTCAAACTCATCAGAGGCGGGAAATTGGCCGAATATCAATTACTAAAATAATAGAAAATTAAAATAAAATTATACTAAATAAAAACCCAAATAAATTATTTTTGTTTTACTCTTCACAACTCAGCACACCTTTGAATCCGTATTAATCGTCTGAAGTGTTCTAGAGTTTTTTTTGTTTTTTTTCAAGTTCTCAATGGAGAACCTATTCAGCCCCATAATAATAAAATAAATATTCATAAATCAATAAAAATTTACCGACACTGGCGAGAATTGAACCCATAACCTTCTGAACCAATCACCCTGGGACTCTCGGTAGAGCACGCTCTGTATTTTGTGACAAATTATTCATTTTGTTACTGTCTTTTCAATCTGTAGATAAAATTTCAAGTAAACATTTCCTGGTTCAAACATTTTTCTAAAATGAATCCACTGTAATTTAAACTTTCAATCAACGAATTAAATTATTGTTAAATAAGACGCAGTTATTTGCTATCAAGATTTTCTCTACTCCAAGGGCCTACCGGTGAATAGAATGTGAAATGTTCAACTGATCAGTCTATCTTAAAGTCCCTTTGAATAAATGACAATTAATTTAAATGATAATTTCATTCTTAACAAAGCAAATAAAAAATTGTTAGAATCGGAACAGTATTCGTAAAGATACTTCGTATTTAAGTTTGTTGTCTTGTTTTAAGCACTTTGCTCAATTTCCCATGCTAACCCGTCTTCTTTCGTTTTTTAATTTTTTTTAATAATTCGATGTTTTAACTGCTCCCGGAAAATTCCAGATGCTTATTTAAAGGATAGTTAAATTATTCACCAATATAAACTAAAAAGATAAATAAATCTTTATATTAGTGACCAATATTAGTAAATACATAGCAAGGAATTAATCTAAACATCCAAAGTGGTAAAGAGTGGACAGACCTGGTATTTTTAAGGTTAAGTTACTAGTTCCATAGTAGCTAGTAAGTAAAAAAAAATTATAGTTTATTTAAAAAAAACCCTTATTTAATTAAAATAAGTACTATTTTAGGTTTTTATTTATAATGTTATTTATTTGAAGGATTTTTATTTTTAAAAAAAATGAAATTTTATCACATAATTAACTATTTATTAACTACTGTAGGTTGCAGTATCGTTATTTTTATCCAAAATTTCATTTTCTTTCAGGATCATAGTTTGGATCATACATTTCTATTTTTTTTTTTCAATTTATATATATATTTAATATATTGATTTAAATAAATTATTTTAAAAAATAAGTTAAAGAAAAATATTTCAATGTAGTTTACAGTAGTTAGGGAAGCACGCACGTCACGTTTCTGGACCTACGTTGTTTTGTTTAAATAGTTTCTGTTAAGATAAGAGGGTTACTAAGGAGCTACTACTGGCTTATCTTTTTAACTACCACTGAACCTAACTTAATTAGGTAATTAGTTTTATGATAAGTAATCTTTTACTGTTATTTTGAATTATGGAGTTTAAATTTTTAACGTGTTCCAATCGTAAATTTATTTCATATAGTCATTGAAAATGACTTATATTTTTAAAGATAATAATTACTCGTTTAAATCCGAGATTCACTCAATTTACACGATTTGGGATTAATTCCGGTTTATTCCGGTCGAGCCATGGATCGTTTGGAGCTTGGAAAAAATATCTTCCATAGCGAATTTGTAGGCAGTAAAATCCAGTCCATGCCATGGTGAAAGCTGCAATAAAACAAAAACTTATCTTAAGTTTCTAAATAAAAAAAAAATTTTGTGTTAGTCATTTTATAATTAGTTCCTCTGAATTTTCATCACAAATATATAGTTAAAAGTCGGATTAACTGTTAACAATTCTTATATGGATACAGCTTTACAGTTAGGTTTATCCGAAAAAGTAATGTATGATGAAAAATATTTAAGTTTTACTGTTGAAGTAATTTTAAATTTGCCTATTCGCCTGGAGGTTTACAATAAAGTACATACAAAGTCATACATATTTATTTATTGGCTGTTCGAAATTTTTTCTTTTAAATCTATTCTATGAATTAATACAAAAATAAATCCCGAACTCTTGGGTTGACTAATTCTCTGCCACAACCGGATTCGAACCCGAGTCCTTGGAGTTAGCACAGTGCCTTAACACTGAGCTATCCCCTCCCTGCAATTACTATTACTTATTTAAAATAAAAATGAAGACAATTTTAATGATTATAATTTTGAGAAGTTTGTCGGGGGGAGGGGGTGCGGTCAGCAAAGAACAACATAAATAAACAAAACCATATTTATTTATTTTATGCCGACGTTTCGACCTGAGTTTCAGGTCTTCATCAGGGCTATAGAACAAAAGAGATAACAAGATTTAGAGTAACATACAATTGAAAAGGAATAGTATATAAACAAATTTAGAATTATACAAAATATTGAATTAAATCATAAATGATAAAAAATTGATAACTGATAATTGAATAGTACAAAATTTTAATTGATTGATATTCGTGGAATTGTATGGTAGTAAATTGAAAACAGTGACAGATGAAATATAATATCATGTAGGTAAGAAGATATGTATAATATAAGATATGCAAGTAATGTCTAAAAAACTGAAAAATTAAATAAATAAATTGAATCTACAAATTGAACATTATGACAAGCAATGAAAAATTGTGAGTGGCTTATATCTGAATTACACTGTGAGTTAATTGAACTGAATTAACTTATATACCTAGGTTATATATATCTAGGTCAACTATCTACACCTCATTTAATGATTATAATTTTACAATCATTAACTGTTTTTATGGATTAAATTTGATTGCGATTTTATTTTATATATTTTGTTATCAAGAACTGTTTTCGGACAGTGTATTTTTAAATATTTCTTTAAAAATTATGATTTTGATATATACGGTTATAAATAATTTTATCCTTTTTTTTTTTTTTTTTTACTAATTATCGTCGATTATTATTGAATATTATTTATTGTTGTTCCCGATGTATTCGTTATCTTTACTGAGTCATTGAACCCTCAACTTATAAATATCTTGTCACTCTATTTACCCTGCCGTTCGTTTTGACAACTGCTTTGTTGAAGACCTCTGCTGCGTAAAGCTCACAGTTCGTTGACTTCGCTACCACTGTCAGCCAACAATACAAACTCTGTTCTACCAAACCCCAATAATTTAATTTCGAAAAATTTTACACTTATAGTTCTAAATTTTTATTGGCTAATTCTAAACAGAAAACATTTTCCATAATTAAGGTCTAATATACTTTAATGAGTTCCTGTTAATTAATAGTTGAGTTTTATTTGAAAAATTTAATAAAATAAAAGATTCACTGTATTATCATTATTATCTTTGATGTTAATAATCTATTGCCCAATTAGTTTTTTAACCAATTAAATATATTTAATATAATAATATATATGAAATGAATTATACTCTATTTCTCAACATATTCTTAAATTATTTGTCAAGGCATGTTGTATATCTATAAAAAAAAAATTAATATTAAACAATATCGTTAATTATTTCAAAGATTCATAAACCAAAGAATGTGTTTTCATAGTTTTTCTAATGCACTCTTCACATATATGGTCATTTGAAAAGTAATTAATTCTTTTAGTGACGTACCACAATATATTTTTGGGTTTTTGGACCACTATCCTTTCTTGGTAGGTACCAAAAGGGTCAAATTCACTATGGAAAAAACATTATCGAAAGATCATCATTAATAAAGATATTGTTTATCGGATTTCGTACACGATTGGGTTTTTTATTTTTAATAATGAACCTTTCTAATCGATCAAGAAATGCTAAAAAAAAAAACTGATATCATTATGAATTATATTTAAATAATAAACAATTGTGTTATCAGTTTCATGGTACTATATTCAATTTTTTAATAAAACCTCAAATTATCAAATGGGAATTTAATTTTTTATTATCCTTTGTAAACCTTTATGTCATTATTAAATATAATAAACTAAAATCCTATTTTATACTTGTTAATTTATTATATCTAGTAATAATTGATTTCGAAGCATAAGTATGATGAAATTATGTGATTAACATAATTATTAATTTAACTTTTATATTTCTCCTTTTACTTCGTTACAACCGAAGATAAGGAAACTTTGTATTCTTGGAAATACAAATAAATTATGTCCTAAGAATTAAAACATTCCACACACCCGCATACGTTATATATATATATACACCATGGAATAATTTGTTTCCGCTTCAGTCAGTACTGAAATTGGTGTTCGGGGATAATCGATTAAACCGTTTATCCGAGTTTGATAAACTTTTCAGGGATTGTGCGATATCTAGTTGGTCTCATATCTATTGAATCAAATTTCATCTTCTACTTTTGCTTCACTATGCTAAAGCAAAAGTTTTTTTTATATCTATGATTCAAACACAGCTTTTTCTAGACTTTATTTTCAAGCGATATGCTAATATAAAATAAAAAAGTACCAAAATTCATTCTTAAAGTTTGAAATACAGGTTTTTAAAAATGGTGAGGAAGATATTCTGATCTATTTACTTTGTAGTCTTTTTTATTTTATTAAGCATTTAAATTTGGTGTGAGTATTTTTTTTTAAAAAACAAATGTTTAATAATTTTTAATTAAAAGGGCTATATTTTAATAATACTTGCTTATCCACAGTGTATAAAATCTATCATTATGTTCTCGAGATTGCGATGCAAGGTTAAGAAGTGAAGAATCTATTCATAGTGCTCTAGGGCAATGAGTTATTGCTGTTGTCGCAATCTGGGTTTCCCGTTCCATGTTCTTGATAGCAACTAATGGGAAATAAAACATGTTCTGTTGCCTTATGTAGCTATTAGGCAGTTAACATTATATTTTAACTTCGGTAATATGATTATTGAAATACTTTATTAACTTTTTTTTTTGTTTATTTATTTATTGATATTTACAACTGTATAAAAAATACAACAAGTAAATTTGATCATAATGACATATGATATGATACAGGATGTAGAGAAACTACCCAGTAGTAGAACTCTAAAAACAGTTTACAATATAAGGTCACGAGGCCATCTTCTTTTCAGGCGCCTCGGAGGATTGCCAGGAATGGAAGAGGAAGCAAGGTTAGAAACTAGTGGGTTTTGGTGGTTATGGAGTTTGTTATGGAAGGAATAATCTTTATTAACTTAAAAATAAAGACCTAGTAAAATTATTTGTTTATAAATATATTCTACGTTTTATTTTTGCTTATTGATTTTGCCTGTTCTAATACCGTAATATCTGCCTAAAATGGCTGAGTAAAATAATTGTTGGAGAGGATATTTTGTGCTTTGCTTGGTCTGTATTTTTTTTTTTATATAAAAAAATTGTAATTCAAGGTAATTTTTGAAAACCTAATACATGTCTTAATTTTTTCTTACGTAGTACATGTCTTAATTTTTTTTTATGTACTAACCATCCCTAACCATTTTGTATCAATGACCAGTCCACTCCAGTATTATTACAGAAATCTGAAAAATCCTAATTTTCATCCTTTTTATAGAACATGGATGATACAACTATTAAGAAATAAACTTATTTTTATTATTAAACTAATAGGCTATTTTCTAGAAACTATATTCGGCGGTAAACCGTTGCTTTCTGCCATTTTATCCTAATGTTTTTAATTTAACTAAGGTTTGACCAATATATTATTTGACCAAACATCATGAAGAAGATGGTCAGAGTTGCTGTAAAAAAAAAAAAAAAAAAGAAGCAAAAATAGTTTACTACTATTTATTTTCCGGTGTTTCGCGCCACTTTGTAGAGCTTCGTCAGGGCTAAAAAGATACAAAAACAACTAAGAACATTCTGACATTGTACGATAATAGTATACAAAAAGGTAAATTAAGGCAGGGCTAAAATTATGTAAAAATAAGTAAAAAGAAAATTATATACAAATAAAAGAACAGAAGAAATAAAATAGTATTAATATAAAATAAACAATGATAAAAAACATTTAAAAAAAAAAACGTAAACTATAAGGTTAAAAATGTACAGGAGACGCAACAACGCGTAAAATCAGAATATTAGATATGAGAAAACAAAATTTAACACACAGAAAGATGAAAAATAAAGAAGTAAGTTGAGATTAAATATTTATTTTATTTATTTATTTGTTGATATTTACAACTGTATAAAAAAATACAACCAGTAAATTTGATCATAATGACATATGATATGATACAAGATGTAGAGAAACTACCCAGTAGTAGAACTCTAAAACAGTTTACAATATAAGGTCACGAGGCCATCTTCTTTTCAGGCGCCTCGGAGGATTGCCAGGAATGGAAGAGGAAGCAAGGTTAGAAACTAGTGGGTTTGGGTGGTTAGGGAGTTTATTATGGAAGGAATAATATCGGGTTCGGGCTAGATCGGTTACATAAGGAACATTTAGGTCTTTATGGATGGTTTTATTAGTAACAAAATAAGGAGCATTGAGGATTTTACGAAGGATTTTGGATTGTAAAGATTGGATATGAGAGGAATTCGAAGGTTTAGTGGAGCCCCAAAGCTCAACTCCGTATATCCAGATGGGCCTTATTATTGTCATGTAGATCAGAGATTAAATAAAGGTTAAGAAAGGATAAATACAAATAAAATTAATAATAATGATAATAATAAATGAGTAAAGAATAAATTAGGGCCACACACCTGTTCAAGTTGAGTTGAGTAGTTTCGGGGACTTTGAATATTGGAAGCGTACAAGAGTGGAGGGAGTAGTTGCTGAGGGCTGAGAATATTCATTTCTTTTATTATCTTTTTCCAAATTTTATTGAGACATACCTTATAATTAAAATAACGCAGAAAACAAACGAGCTGTTTCAATTTATTTTTATTTTCAGAATTCTTTATAGCTGAGAAAATTCTGCTGCCATTTAATTACTTTTATAGAGGGAACTACCTGCCTAAAAGAAAACACTGAAGAGTCACTTCAGTTGTCTTGGACGTGAGAGCGCCCAATTTACGAGACCGGTGTAAAAATAAACCCTGTAAGCTTCAAAAATAGCACAATGAAAGAATTGGTGGTCATCAAAAATAGCTTGTAAGAATATATTTAAAATAAAATAATATATCCTTCTTACAACTAACATATGAAAAAAAAATAAAATCATATATTTTTTTTCTCCCAAACAGCGACTTTATTAATATTGTTGAAAAAGTTAAATAAACCTTCAAAATTACGTCTACACAAACATGAAGATTTTTTAATACGTTTTAACAAATTACTCTGTCAAATTATATGATGAGTTTTAAAACATTATTATGAGAGTATATCATTAAGATAAGTTTAACTTTTTCCGAATTTTTTTTATTTGTTTCATCTATTTGACAGGGAATAGCTAAAATTTTGAAGTAGTTCCTTATTACGTTACAAATAAACTCAACCACAAAGACCTTAAAATCCTATTCATTGCAGAATTGGCCCAAAACAAATATGTTAGTTATTAATCTCTCATCCTTAACAATCCCTGATAATCCTCCGAGGTCTCTCAAAAGAAGATGACCACGGGACCTTCTAATTTAAATTAATACTTGAAGTACCACCAATGGGTGGTTTCTTTCCAAGATTTTCAAGTGTAAATGAAACATTGCACATATTTACTTATTGTATTTATTAATTTATACAGGTGTAAATTACATTAAATAAATTTTATAAACATGTTTATAATTATGTTATATTCGAATTACTGGCATATTAAGTAAAAGTTCTTAAGCATTTATTCATATATATTATTCAAATTTTTAAATATTAAAAACAATACATGTATACTCAAAAATGGCAATATTAATATGATTTGATAATTTAGTTTGCAGAATTAAACTCTCATATGCACGTTATGGCATACCAACCGACATTTTGGTTTATTTTATATCCTATTTAAATCCTATTTTTTTCATATCTCATTAATACCTGAGACTCTATTTCTAATAGTGATGTTCTGCATCTGGGTTTTATGTTTCTAAATGAAAATCCTTGAAAAACTATAGGTATTTTTACAAATAATAAAGTGTTATTTTTTTTACCGACTCCCGACCAACTTCTCCTCATTTTACTAATAATTTAGTTGATTCCTTATTGCATATAGTGGATTTAATTATTGTCCTAGTACGTTAAGAACTTAACTGCATATGACTTGCGGATTGCAGCAACCCGTAATAAATAAAGATATTATCAAAAAAGAACTTACAAAAAGGTCATAGATAGCAACTTAACTGAAAGACAAAATATTTCGCGTCCCATTGGTGACCTCTTAAAAATTAACCTTGCCACAGAAAAATATTAATGGAAGTGTTCAAGAATTCTCTTAATAATATAAAGATTTAGATGTGTCAATAGAACATTCAATAATGATTTTATTTGACACTGTAAAGTTTAATAAAACATAAATTTAAATACTAACTGCTAATGAATATAAACTGACCAACTACAAACCAATCCAAGACAAATAAAGCGGACTTCTCAACATTCCCTTAAAAGCCATCCATAGCCGTAACATCTTGCCGTAGAAGACTGAAGAGGAGTTGGATGAGGGATCTTCTCCTCTAATTATTTAATTTTATATCATACCTGGGAAAGGTGCCTCTGGATACTGGTTGTTATCTTAAATTACAGGTTTGAATCAACAAATACTGTCAAAAAATATATATATTTGTAACTAAACTCAAAGCATAATATTAAATGTTCGTTATATTATTATAGTTTTGAATTGACGCTTGACCACGAAATTTTTACATGTTTTACACGCCAAAGGTCAAATATAATCCTAAACGTTTTTCCTCGAACTTAAAAGTTATATTTAGTTTGCTAATTGTGTTAGAAAGAATTCTTTAAGAAGCTAACACGCGAAATTCTTTTACTCATTAAGACAATTATCGAATTCGCTGTTAAACTGCCATGTGCAGAAAGAAACTCATAGAGGCAGTTATTTTTTTTTAAATAGACTTGAATAACGTATTAATAAAATATGTAATTGAAAAAAGTATGATGTAACTCCTAAATTTTCTAAAATTAAATTCTTGAGGTAAATAATTTTTAAAAATTCGAAAAAGAATAAAATAGTTTATTCTTCAAAGAATACAATCAAGGATTTCTCATTAACATTAATAAAATAATTTATTTATCTTTTCTTTTTTGAAGGAAAAAGGTCCTCGTTTCTTCTTAACTCCTTATTTTATCTTGAGGACGTTTTGGACGCTTATTATCATTATCTAGTCCAATCTACAAAATATTATATTTATTAAAGCTAGATCTTATCAACCTTTACATTAACTTTTGAAATTCGATTATTCATCATTATTATTGGTAATTGAAAACCGTAAAAATATAAAAGCCACAGACAGCACTGGCAAAACACATTATACAAAATAATAATAATCATTATTTTGATTTCGACAGAGTAGAAATTTTAAATATAGCTAGTAGAAAAGATATTGAATGTTTGTATCTTACTAAAAATATTAAAAATGTACTAAATTACAAGTCTGTCTTAAAAAGAATAGGACTACATTTTGTTGACGTCCCTAACAAAATTAGTATTTAACAATAAATCAGTGTGTGGACAAAATATTTAATAACAAGTAGAGGTGGAGTTGGGGTTAAACTTTTCAAATAAATAATTTAGAATAAATCATTATGCAGGAGAGTGACATGTTACATGTGAATGGTGTATTAAAATAATACATTGTGTTGAATATTATGGTAAAACATTGGTTCCAATAATAAAAATAAATGCCAACGTAGAGTGATTATTGAAAATGTAAAATTCCAGCTTCTCTCAATTTATATAATGTTTGTTATCAATATG
>NW_027114921.1:152438-153377 GCF_000696795.3 Halyomorpha halys
TGGACAGGTGTCCGAAACGTCTGGACGACAAAATGAATGAATGACAACAAAATAAGTTGTGCAGGTCTTTTTTCCTTGAAAAGAAAACAAGTAGTACATAATTTTTTGAATGCTTAGCCGCAAATTAAATAATAAACATTAATATAATAATAATAATAATAACATTAAATAAATTGTATTGCTTCTTATAGATACAATTTGGAGTTATTGTTGAGTTTTCATAAAGTCCTAATCTTTTTAAATTAATAATTAAATTGTTTTTGAATTAAAATATATTATAAAAATTTCCTTTTTTTATTCGTCACAAATTTCCTTCTTTCCCACCGTTCGTTAAAAGGATGATGACTAAAAGGGTAGTTGATACGACCAAGTACCAGTTCTCAAGAGTAAATAGACCAAGAAAGAACGTGAGAAAAAGTTCTCAGAAACCTGTTGTCCTACTTCTTGTTCCAGCTGTCTTGCATAACTTATCATCTGTTTCCGAAAGAAAAAAAAAATTATTTTAAATTTTAATTAACGCATTTTTGTTTTTTTTTTTCTCGATTATGCACTCATTATAAAGATTCTGTCGATTGAATTATTTTTGGTAGAAATTACTTGTTTCTTACACTATCATCGATTCATTACGTAATTTTTATAATCCTGTGAAAAAGAATTAGGCGTGGTCGATTGCATTTAATACTTTTTATAAAAACAATAAATCATAATTTTATAAGAGCTCATTAAATATCTCATAACTTATTTTTTGCGTTTCCTCATTGTGTAATGATAAGTCTCCAACAAATCTGTTAAATAATTAAAATTATTATAGGATAATCTCATTTAAATAAATTAAATTATTATTGATAACATTTTCTTTTATCAATCATTTGATAGTTAACAATTAAAATTTTGAAAGAAATTGATATAGTTATTGGAATAGAACAGAGGTGGCCAATC